>NW_024401214.1:0-75125 GCF_905171765.1 Bufo bufo
CGGGAGACTTTGTGAGAAAAAAAATAAAAAATATCAATTTCCGCTAACTTGTGCCAAAAAAAAAAAATTTCTATGAACTCGCCATGCCCCTCATTGAATACCTTGGGGTGTCTTCTTTCCAAAATGGGGTCACATGTGGGGTATTTATACTGCCCTGGCATTCTAGGGGCCCCAAAGCGTGAGAAGAAGTCTGGTATCCAAATGTCTAAAAATGCCCTCCTAAAATGAATTTGGGCCCCTTTGCGCATCTAGGCTGCAAAAAAGTGTCACACATCAAAATAAAAAGTTCTATGAACTCACTATGCCCATAAGCGAATACCTTGGGGTCTCTTCTTTCCAAAATGGGGTCACTTGTGGGGTAGTTATACTGCCCTGGCATTCTAGGGGCCCAAATGTGTGGTAAGGAGTTTGAAATCAAATTCTGTAAAAAATGACCTGTGAAATCCGAAAGGTGCTCTTTGGAATATGGGCCCCTTTGCCCACCTAGGCTGCAAAAAAGTGTCACACATCTGGTATCTCCGTACTCAGGAGAAGGTGGGGAATGTGTTTTGGGGTGTCTTTTTACATATACCCATGCTGGGTGAGATAAATATCTTGGTCAAATGCCAACTTTGTATAAAAAAATGGGAAAAGTTGTCTTTTGCCAAGATATTTCTCTCACCCAGCATGGGTATATGTAAAATGACACCCCAAAACACATTCCCCACCTTCTCCTGAGTACGGAGATACCAGATGTGTGACACTTTTTTGCAGCCTAGGTGGGCAAAGGGGCCCATATTCCAAAGAGCACCTTTCGGATTTCACAGGTCATTTTTTTACAGAATTTGATTTCAAACTCCTTACCACACATTTGGGCCCCTAGAATGCCAGGGCAGTATAACTACCCCACAAGTGACCCCATTTTGGAAAGAAGAGACCCCAAGGTATTCGCTTATGGGCATAGTGAGTTCATAGAACTTTTTATTTTTTGTCACAAGTTAGTGGAATATGAGACTTTGTAAGAAAAAAAAAAAAAAAAAAAATCATCATTTTCCGCTAACTTGTGACAAAAAATAAAAAGTTCTATGAACTCACTATGCCCATCAGCGAATACCTTAGGGTGTGTACTTTCCGAAATGGGGTCATTTGTGGGGTGTTTGTACTGTCTGGGCATTGTAGAACCTCAGGAAACATGACAGGTGCTCAGAAAGTCAGAGCTGCTTCAAAAAGCGGAAATTCACATTTTTGTACCATAGTTTGTAAACGCTATAACTTTTACCCAAACCATTTTTTTTTTTTTACCCAAACATTTTTTTTTATCAAAGACATGTAGAACAATAAATTTAGAGCAAAATTTATATATGGATGTCGTTTTTTTTTGCAAAATTTTACAACTGAAAGTGAAAAATGTCATTTTTTTGCAAAAAAATCGTTAAATTTCGATTAATAACAAAAAAAGTAAAAATGTCAGCAGCAATGAAATACCACCAAATGAAAGCTCTATTAGTGAGAAGAAAAGGAGGTAAAATTCATTTGGGTGGTAAGTTGCATGACCGAGCAATAAACGGTGAAAGTAGTGTAGGTCAGAAGTGTAAAAAGTGGCCTGGTCTTTCAGGGTGTTTAAGCACTGGGGGCTGAGGTGGTTAAACAAAAGTCTTCACTCCCAGTAGCCGTAACATGTAAGCAAAAACCCTCAGAAAGCGTTATTGATTTCTGGAGATTTGTGGATTGCTGGAAATAGGAGGCAGGGTAACAATCTGATGGACTAATGCTTACCATAAAAAAGAACGTCTCCACGTGGACTTCAGACAGCATCAGTTAATCGATAAGTATTGTATGTATCTAGTTCTAGTGTGAGCTATAGAAATCCACTTCCCCCGCCTTCACACAAACACATTTCTGAGATAAGGTAAGCGACCAGGAGACCATGCAGAGTAAGTAATGTGTAATATATTATACAAGATAAAGAATTGTTCGGTCATTTTCTTCCCCAGGGAATCCAGCTTTTAACAAAATGACTATATTTATAACATGTATATTGTCTTCTTATAAGAGTTGATTAATCACAGAGGGAAAACCAGAAGAGATTGGAAAATGCAGCAACAAACTGTATGTGGTATGGATATCTGCTTCCTGGAAAGCTGTGTTTGTCTGTGCTGCAAGTTTCGGGATGAAACAATGTCGGTTGGAAGACATGAATGATTCAGTGGAATGTGACACCGGCTTTGAGTTGTAATTGAGGCGAATATGTGTGAAGATTGATTATGAGCTGTTTTAAGTACATGAAAATGTATGTGAATGTGTATGGAATACAGTATTTGTTTTTATATAATATGCGCATTGAGAATTTTTTTTTTATTTTTTTTTGGGAAGTTTTTGGTTTTTATTGGTGCCAACAGCATTGATCAAGCTGTACATTTTTTTATTGAAGTCAATGAAAAGTTTTTATGGGCCCTTTGTGTGTTCATGTCTGTATTGTCAGATCTGTTTGTTTCAATGTTTTCAGTTATGTGTTACATGTTAAGTGTTGTGCTTAACATCAGAGCTCTGTTCTTCTGGACAGCTAGGATACTAATGGCAGACAGAGGACGGACCAAAGCGTCCGACTGAAAGGGGGTGGACTTAGATGACAGAGTGGGAGGAAGGAAGTGTGAGCCTTATATGTGAATTAATGGGGTTTTGACAAAACCTTTCAAAAACTGACTCACTACCACTCGAGACCATGGACAGGGAATACGTCACAGATCATATCTTCAGCATTATACCAGATTGCCCAGTCAGCCTATTAGGGAGAGATTTGTTCATTAAGCTTGACTTGCAGGTATCAGCAAAGACTCAGGGCATAAGAGTACACTCAGGTCTCATTCCAGTCTCTACACCAGTGCCACTGATTCTTGCAAACATACAGAACCACCCAGAACTTAATAACATTAACCCTGCATTATGGTCCTCAAATGAATATGACACAGGATTCATAGATTGCACACCTTACAAAGCTACTGTGAAACCAGGTGTCATCTCAGTGTTCCAGAAACAATACCCGCTGTAAAAAGAGAAACTTGACGGACTTAGACCAATGATAGAAGAATTCCTACAAAAGGGAATCCTGGCAGAGGTGATTTCACCCTACAGCACGCCCGTGAATCCAGTGACAAAGGCAGATGGTGCTACCCGCTTTGTACAGGATTTAGGGGCCATCAACAACATTATTGTGCCTATAGCCCCTGTTGTATCTGATGTCACTCAATTATTATCTGCCATTCCAGCAGACGCTGTCTGGTTCAATGTGATAGATCTGAAAAATGCATTCTTTTCTATCCCAGTTGATAAGATAACCAGACTACTTTTTGCTTTTTCCTTTGACAGACGCCAACTGACCTGGTGCAGACCCCAGGGATATGCTGATTCACCTGTAGTGTACAGCATAGTCCTCCAAGCGATGTTAGAGTCATGGTACATCCCCCCAAGGTTCTGTGCTGCTGCAATATGTCGGTGATTTGTTACTGTGTAGCATGTCAGCGGAGGCCAGCATTCAGGATGGTTTATCACTGTTATAATGATTGTCAGGATGTGGTCACAAAGTGACACTTAAGAAATGGTGTAAAATGCAGGTTGAATACTTGGGCTTTGTCCTCACAAAAGGTGAACGGAGAATCAGCGCAGAAAGAGTCCAGTCTATTGCGGGTTTGGTCGCCCCGCACACCAAGAAAGAAATGTTATCTTTCCTTGGTATGATAAATTACTGTAGACAATGGATTCTTGATTGCTCCCACTATTGACAATAGTTAGAGGCAAGCCACTCTGGATGGAAATCCAGATTTGATTAAATGGTCTTCTGAAATGTACAATGCATTTGATTATCTGAAATGTTCGCTCATGTCGAGTCCAGGGCTGGGCCTCCCTGACTATAATATGCCCTTCCACATGTTTGCACGCCAAAATTGTAAAACCATGGCGGGTGTACTGACACAAGAAAACGGAGGCAAGTTGCGTCCTTGTGTATTTTTCTCAAAGGTTATGCCCACCTCTGTCCAGGGGATGCCGGCATGTCTGTGTTCTCTTGCAGCCTGTGCTATGATGGTAGAGTTGACAAATTCTTTTACAATGTGACATTACACCATTTTTGCACACCACTCATGATGTTGTAGGCCTACTCAAGGACATCCGCACTCAACACAGCAGGCAGCTGAGCTCATTGCACTCACTCGAGCATGTATTCTACATACTGATAGACCTGTCACCATTTATACTGAGAGTAGGTACGCACATGGGGTAGTGTGGAACCATGGTATGATTTGACAGAGGAGAGGATTCACGGCAGCAGATGGTAAGGATCATGTCTCACAGGGCAATGCACTGGCAGTTAAGGTGGCGAAATGAGTGGCCAAATGCAACCTCACAGGTTTGTGTAACCATTAGGAGATGCCATGTTTGGCACCTCCAACCCCTGAGATGTTGCAAATACTTACTGATCTTCAGTGGTATGCCACTGAACAGGTACAGCAAGACTTGTGTTATCCAGTATTGCAGAAAAATCCTAAGACAGGATTAGAATTAGTCTGCAAAGAGGGGAAGTTATGCATTCCCCCAACACAGTGCTTCCATCTTAATAGCACATTTCCACGGAGTAGGGCACAACAGCATCAAAACAACATGCACCCTTTTGAGCCAAAATTTCTATATAACAGACATGCAACATTTGGTTGTAGACTACATAAGCAGATGCCTGATCTGCCTTCGAGCTAATCCTGGTAATCCACATAGGATATTACACCAACATCTTGATTATCCCACGACTCCATTCACCCATTTACAGGTTGACTACACACATATCCCCAAGACAAAGGGTAAGCAAGAATACGCTCTGGTCATAGTGGACATGTTTTCTAGATGGCCAGAGGTATTCCCTACAAAGGCAGAAGATGCCAAGACCACAGCAAGGATTATCACTCAGCAGATAATTCCGAGATGGGGATGTCCCCTGGTCATTGAATCAGATCGGGGGCCAGCATTTACATCCAAGTTAAATAGAGAAATAGCTAGATTGCTACAGGTGGAATGGAAATTTCATATCCCGTATCACCCCCAAAGCTCCGGAATTGTAGAACGCATGAATCGAACAGTTAAAGACAAACTTAGGAAAGCCACAGCAGGTACTTTTGAGAAATGGAAACAAATCCTACCTATTATATTGGCAGAAATAAGAATGACTCCCAATAAAAGGTTAGGACTGTCACCCTTTGAAATCCTTATGGGTAGGCCCTTTCCAACTCCTTGGGTAAGTCACCCCCTAGTGGTACAGGAAGGCGACATAGACCAGATTAGGGAAGACTATGTCACCAAATGGATACAGGTACTTAACAAAACTGAGGACAAAGTTGCTTGTAAGTCTCCCTCTTTTCCACAGGAACCCACCCACCCATATAGGGTGGGGGATGAGATGGTGGTTGAAACACTGAAGAAAGGAAGAGCTCAAGGTGATTTCGTATACGGCCCACCTACTACCATCGTTGCAGTAACCAGAACAGCTGTGCTGACTGAACAATCTCCAATTTGGATCGACGTCACCCGAGTGAAACTTGTGAGAGAAAGAGAGGAGGCAGGTACGGAGGCAGACAGCCTTGGCCTTGAAGAAGGACAGGAGGTACTAACGGGGGCAGACAGCCCTGACCTCCAACGAGGCCCAGAGGTACTACCGGAGGCAGACAGCCTTGACCTCGAAGAAGATACAGAAGGGGTACTAACGGAGGCAGACGGCCTTGACCCCCAACGAGATGACGCAGTCGGGAAATTCCTCGAGATGGCTGAAATGTAGTGCCTTGATAATTGCAGTCCCCACCCCAGTAGATGTATGGACAGGGCTCCTACATTCCCAATCAAATGACACAGATTTGCAGGATCATGATGTTAAATATGGATATGTAAATCCTTATCATGCTTGTTATAACTGTCCTACATATGAGACTCTGCAAAGTAATATGATAGAAATCCAGAAAGTTGTAAAAAGATAGTATCAGAAAAAAAAAATATATGCAATGTAATATTGCAAAAACAGTACCATCCCTAGACAAACATGTACCTCTACCAGCAGGATGGGTATTGGCCTGTGGAAATACTAGTTACACATACATACCAGCCAATATTACAGAGGGACCCTGTACAATAGCTAGGTTGACATTAGCAATGATACCACTATTTCCAGCAATGCAGACACGACACACGAGAGACACTTCCCTACAGCTACCAGAAAATTGTGATTATAATGTGAATCTCCTCTCTAGATCAGAATATATGAGTTAAGGGGTATCTTTGATAGGAGTACCAGGGTTGGCCATATATAACCACAGGACAATATCAAAACCTGCCTGTTGTATGGTAAAACAGATAGATGTCACTAGTGCAGTTCTGCAAGATATGCTGCTGGATATACAATCGAATGAAAAGGCTATCTTGCAGAATAGGGCAACTATTGACTATTTATTGCTCCAACATGGTATAGGATGCTCAGCGTTCCAGGGATGTGTTGTTTCAATTTATCAGATCACTCCCGTGGAATAAAAGATAAAATAGGCCAACTAGAAGAGATGATAAACCATATAAAACAAGATGTTGACCAAGGTTGGTGGGACTGGCTTTTTAGCTGGATACCTGACTTCGGTCAAATAAGATATGTTTTAGGAGTGGCACTCGCCATGATCGCTGCAATAGTGTGTCTCTGCTGTTGTCTGCAGTGTGTGCCCTCCCTTCTTGTCATATGTAAAAATGTGGCCGAAAGAGGGGTACACTCAACATTCCTCTATATTCCGGTAGAGGTAGAAGAGGCAAACACAACCTCAACAAAGCCTCAGGATTATACTCCTGAAGGGTACATGGAATACCTAAAGGCTTACAAGCAAACTGAGAAAAAAAACTAGAAAAGAACAAAATGAAAAACCCACATTATATAGATATATTTAAATAGGTTTTATAGAGAGGATTGATAGGTTCTATTTCAGTCCAAAACCTATTTTTATATAAGTTTATATTACATCATGTTCCATACATTAATTACATAAGCATGGACACGTAAAAAGGGTCAAAGTCCATATGACTAAGAGGTTCTTCTCGTATATATGGATAGCCTTGGACTCTGGCAAAGAGATAAGATTAAGGTGTAGCTGGCTAAAAACATGTGTTACTGTTTAACGTAAAGATCACGTCATTGAATACTATAAATATGTGTCATAAGGATAATAAAGTTTAGAGTCATTTTGAAATTACACAGCACTGTGTCAGTCTCATTTTGGCTCTCTCTGACGTCAGATCAAGGATCAAATCAAGCTGAATACCGAGGTCTTGTACCTGGGGTACACATTTGGGGGAAAGATAAGAATAATTCCTTACACGGACCATTTAATGAAGTCAGGCATATCAGTATTAGTGGCTTGTCTCAGAATATTATCATAGTAGGAACAATCAGCAATCCATTGGCGGCAGTAACCAATCATGCCAAGAAAGGTCAACATGTCTTTCTTGGTTTGTGGGCGGGGCAGACCCAGTACATCGGTAATTCTGGCATGGCTGATTTTCCTCTCACCTTTACTGAGAACAAAGCCCAAATACTCAACACTTTCCATACACCATTGTAATTTCTTCCTAGAAACTTTGTGACCACTTTCACATAACCACAGTAATAAACTAACACAGTCTGCCTGGCAGGCCTCCCGAGTAGAACTACATATGAGGAGATCGTCCACATATTGTAGAAGGACAGAACCATGAGGGGCAGTCCAAGGGCGCAGTGTAACTTGGAGGACAATAGAGTAGACTACTGGGGAGTCTACATAACCCTGAGGCATTCTACACCAAGTATACTGGCGAAATTTTAATGTGAAGGCAAAGAGTGGCCGTGTCTCCTTGTCAACTGGGACAGAAAAAAATGCATTCTTTAACCACCTCAGCCCCCCTAGCTTAAACACCCTTAATGACCAGTCCACTTTTTACACTTCTGACCTACACTACTTTGACCGTTTATTGCTCGGTCATGAAACTTACCACCCAAATAAATTTTACCTCCTTTTCTTCTCACTAATAGAGCTTTCATTTGGTGGTATTTCATTGCTGCTGACATTTTTACTTTTTTTGGTATTAATCGAAATTTAACGATTTTTTTGCAAAAAAATGACATTTTTCACTTTCAGTTGTAAAATTTTGCAAAAAAAACAACATCCATATATACATTTTTCTCAAAATGTATTGGGTAAAAAAAAAATGGTTTGGGTAAAAGTTATAGCGTTTACAAATTATGGTACAAAAATGTGAATTTCCGCTTTTTGAAGCAGCTCTGACTTTCTGAGCACCTGTCATGTTTCCTGAGGTTCTACAATGGCCAGACAGTACAAACACCCCACAAATGACCCCATTTCGGAAAGTAGACCCCCTAAGGTATTCGCTGATGGGCATAGTGAGTTCATAGAACTTTTTATTTTTTGTCACAAATTAGTGGAAAATGATGATTTTTTTTTTTTTCTTACAAAGTCTCATATTCCACTAACTTGTGACAAAAAATAAAAACGTCCATGAACTCAGTATGCCCATCACGAAATACCTTTGGGTGTCTTCTTTCCAAAATGGGGTCACTTGTGGGGTAGTTATACTGCCCTGGCATTTTAAAGGCCCAAATGCGTGCAAAGTACGCATTATGTAAAATGACACCCCAAAACACATTGCCCAACTTCTCCTGAGTACGGCGATACCACATGTGTGACACTTTTTTGCAGCCTAGGTGGGCAAAGGGGCCCACATTCCAAAGAGCACCTTGGATTTCACCGGCCATTTTTTACAGATTCTGATTTCAAACTACTTACCACACATTAGGGCCCCTAGAATGCCAGGGCAGTATAACTACCCCACAAGTGACCCCATTTTGGAAAGAAGAAACCCCAAGGTATTCCGTGAGGGGCATGGCGAGTTCCTAGAATTTTTTATTTTTTGTCACAAGTTAGCGGAAAATGATGATTTTTTTTTTTTTTTCCCTTACAAAGTCTCTTATTCCACTAACTTGTGACAAAAAATAAAAACTTCCATGAACTCACTATGCCCATCACGAAATACCTGGGGGTGTCTTCTTTCCAAAATGGGGTCACTTGTGGGGTAGTTATACTGCCCTGGCATTTTAGGGGCCCGAATGCGTGAGAAGTAGTTTGAAATCAAAATCTATAAAAAATGGCTGGTGAAATCCGAAAGGTGCTCTTTGGAATGTGGGCCCCTTTGCACACCTAGGCTGCAAAAAAGTGTCACACATCTGGTATTGCCGTACTCAGGAGAAGTTGTGAAATGTGTTTTGGGGTGTCATTTTACATATACCCATGCTGGGTGAGATAAATATCTCGGTCAAATGCCAACTTTGTATAAAAAAAATGGGAAAAGTTGTCTTTTGCCAAGATATTTCTCTCACCCAGCATGGGTATATGTAAAAAGACACCCCAAAACACATTGCCCAACTTCTCCTGAGTACGGTGATACCAGATGTGTGACACTTTTTTGCAGCCTAGGTGGGCAAAGGGGCCCACATTCCAAAGAGCACCTTTCGGATTTCACTGGCCATTTTTTACAGATTTTGATTTTAAACCACGTCTCACGCATTCGGGCCCCTAAAATGCCAGGGCAGTATAACTACCCCACAAGTGACCCCATTTTGGAAAGAAGACACCCCCAGGTATTTCGTGATGGGCATAGTGAGCTCATGGAAGTTTTTATTTTTTGTCACAAGTTAGTGGAATATGAGACTTTGTAAGAAAAAAAAAAATCATCATTTTCCGCTAACTTGTGACAAAAAATAAAAAATTTGAGGAACTCGCCATGCCCCTCACGGAATACCTTGGGGTGTCTTCTTTCCAAAATGGGGTCACTTGTGGGGTAGTTATACTGCCCTGGCATTCTAGGGGCCCTAATGTGTGGTAAGTAGGTAAATGACCTGTGCAATCCTAAAGGTGCTCTTTGGAATGTGGGCCCCTTTGCCCACCTAGGCTGCAAAAAAATGTCACACATGTGGTATCGCCGTATTCAGGAGAAGTTGGGCAATGTGTTTTAGTGTGTCTTTTTACATATACTCATGCTGGGTGAGAGAAATATCTCGGCTAAAAACAACTTTTCATATTTTTTATACAAAGTTGGCATTTGACCAAGATATTTATCTCACCCAGCATGGGTATATGTAAAATGACACCCCAAAACACATTGCCCAACTTCTCCTGAGTGCGACGATACCAGATGTGTGACACTTTTTTGCAGCCTAGATGCGCAAAGGGGCCCACATTCCGTTTATGAGGGCATTTTTAGACATTTGGATCCCAGACTTCTTCTCACGCTTTAGGGCCCCTGGGGGAGATCACCCCCCTGTCATTGATCAACCCCCTATAAGGCTCCATTCAGATGTCCGTATGTGTTTTGTGGATCCGATCCATGTATCCGTAAAAACCGTACGGACGTCTGAATGGAGCCTTACAGGGGGGTGATCACCCCCCTGTCATTGATCACCCCCCTGTAAGGCTCCATTCAGATGTCCATATGTGTTTTGCGGATCCGATCCATGTATCTGTGGATCCGTAAAAAACATACGGACATCTGAATGCAGCCTTACAGGGGGGTGATCAATGACAGGGGGGTGATCAATGACAGGGGGGTGATCAATGACAGGGGGTGATCAGGGAGTCTATATGGGGTGATCACCTCCGTCATTGATCACCCCCCTGTAAGGCTCCATTCAGATGTCCGTACGTGTTTTGCGGATCCGATCCATGTATCAGTGGATCCGTAAAAATCATACGGACGTCTGAATGGAGCCTTACAGGGGGGTGATCAATGACAGGGGGGTGATCAATGACAGGGGGGTGATCAGGGAGTCTATATGGGGTGATCAGGGGTGATCAGGGGTAAATAAGGGGTTAATAAGTGACGGGGGGTGTAGTGTAGTGGTGTTTGGTGCTACATATTACTGAGCTGCCTGTGTCCTTTGGTGGTCGATCCAAACAAAAGGGACCACCAGAGGACCAGGTAGCAGGTATATTAGACGCTGATATCAAAACAGCGTCTAATATACCTGTTAGGGGTTAAAAAAAATCGCATCTCCAGCCTGCCAGCGAACGATCGCCGCTGGCAGGCTGGAGATCCACTCGCTTACCTTCCGATCCTGTGAACGTGCGCGCCTGTGTGCGCGCGTTCACAGGAAATCTCACGTCTCGTGAGATGACGCACGGATGCGTCAAGGAGGAATGAATCAACCACCTTCAGGACGCATCCGTGCGTTAGGCGGTCGGGAGGTGGTTAAATCAATAACAGAGAATAACTCTGCATGGGCAGGAATAGCTGATAGCAGAGATGGTACGTCTGGAACCACAGGGGCTATAGGTATGATCTGTGCATTTACTGCTCTAAGATCCTGGACAAACCTAAAGGTATTATCAGCCTTTCTCACTAGGTTGATAGGTGTATTATAGGGGGAAATAATTTCCTCAATAACCCCTGCCTCTAGGAATTCTATCAACATAGACTCAATCCCCTTTTCTTTTTCTGGTGAAAGGGGGTACTGTTTAATGTAAACAGGTGCAGCACCGGGCTTAAGCATTGCCTTATATGGTGTACAAGAGATAAGGCCAACATCTTGGTCAGTATTTGCCCAAACCTCAGGAGGAACCGGATCAAGTAGCGGATCCTGAGGTTGGCATTCCAAATATAAAAAACAATTATCCTTTGGTACATGAATGGGCATAACTGAGGATGTGACATGTAGGTGTCCCGTCTTGCTAATCCCCAACTGCAACTTTAACAGAACAAACAAATCTCTCCCTAATAAATTCACAGGACAATTTGGAATGATCCTAATACTGTGTGTGAACATTGACTGGTGCTTGTATGGATGTTGGATCAAGAGGGGAGGAGTTTTATAAAATCTGGTCAATATCCCATTAATTCCCACAGAGGGCTGAGCATTCTCTCTTGGACCACTATAATAATCCTCACATATAGTACTACTAGTAGCACCAGAATCCACAAGAAAAGTGAGAGGATGTCCCTCTATGGTTAACACAATCAGTGGTGATTCCTTATAGTGGTTTGTGATGAGAGTGAATGCTGGGATACTGTCCCCCTGGCATCCTCATTGTGATGTCTACTTCCCCCAGGCTACAGGAAAACGAGGGGTATTATTCTGGGGCTGTGGCAGTGGTGGGGGAAGATCTCGGATCTGAGCTTGTGGATATGGTTGGGTGCCTTGAGCTTGGGTATGATTTTGGGCATGTTGCCTGAGTGGGTAAGGGCATCGACTGATCCAGTGGTCAGTCTTACCACAATTAAAGCAACCTGCAGGACTATTTCTATCATTCCCCCCTCTTCCAGAGCATGGCCCTCTACCCCTTCTTCTGCCACTTCCCCTTTTGGGCTGATTTGAGGGACAATTCCTATCCTGAGTTTGGTAATGGGCCTCTTTAGGTCTTACTATTTCAAAACAACCCGCCGCATCTTTCTCTATTAACTTATTTTGAAATTGATCTTTATTAAGACCAGGCCATTCGGAGATTATTTGTTTAACAGTAAGCTGGAGATGTGGCTGTAGATTGGTAAGGAAAGTCTGAATGAGCATAGAATGCATATTATCCTTGTAACGGACCGTTTCAGCAGACAAGGGGTTAAAATCCGTTTAGGCGATGTGCCCCTTTCTGAGAGACAGGCACAGCTACTGCAGGATACACCAAACTCCCGAACTGGATACAAAATAGCACTCCAAACTGGAACCTCACGAATAGCTGCTAGCAGACGAACAGGGATCTTACACTTCTGGCAATCGGTCCTCTAACAGCATACAGTGAATCCCCCCAATAACGAGACAAGGCTCCGTGTTGAGGGTCAAGCAGTGGTCTGACTGTACTTCACGTACAGCCTCTTTTATTCATAAACCACAAACATAGTACTGCCCACAGGGGTTTGAAATACAACCAATCAGTAATTTACAACACATACAATGTAACTACAGCAACCAATCGTTCACGCCCCCAGAGGACCAGAATGAAGACTGTGACATAGGACAACATATCCCCACAATGCATCATGGTCTCCTCCTCTCTGTCGCGGAGACAACCTGAGGAGCAATCCAATTATCTCTGAGGACAAAGGGAGATCGCCAATACACATGTGAGGACAACAGAACAGACATCACCATTTAAACACACAATGGGACAATGGCACAATAGAAACACACCCAGCATTTTCCTCCCAAGCTGACAAGTTACACTTATTATAAATTGTTACAACTTTGTGAGTTTACATTGGCCATACATATAACTAACATCAATTTAAACAGTATAACTTGGGGACAAACCTATCCAAAATTCACTTGAATAGGTTCAGGGGTTTAAAAGTTAGTATATGGCCCATAATCCAGGGGCAAGAGGCCAGCAGCCAGTCCTCTCCAAAACCCAGTGGCGAGGTTGGTTTCGCCACACATCTCCCCCCGCCAGGGAAGACTAACCAGATATCTGACCTCACGCCGGTCGGTACCTGAGTTAGTCTGGCAGCCCACCCACAACCAAATACTGGACCTGTTGACTTTAGTAGCCTGTCTCTGTCCAGTGAGTCCACCAAGGTTATGTTGGAAGCTGGTACTCCCGGTCTCTGTGTTGCTCCCTGGCTTGGAGTGGAGGTTGCTTTGTGGGCAGGTATCAGCGGTATTCTGCCCTGGTGCCAGCGCTACCACGGAAGAAACCTGGTTGGAGCCTGGTTGTTGGAGGGGGAGACCGACTGTCTCTACCCCCTGTGCTGTAAGTGCAGAGACCACGGTCCCATCTGCACTGTTGTGGGGCTTACTGTCTCCCCCTGGTGCGTTAAGCTGCCGCTGGGGAGAGGGGGTAACAAGCTCCTCTCCCATACATACTTCCAGCCGCTGGGGAGGGCGACCGACCATCTCCGCTCCCAATACAGTGTCCTGTTGCTGGGGAAAGGAGACTGGGCTCTCTATTCCCTGCTGGACACTCTGCCGCTGGGGGACAGGACCGACTGTCTCTGCCCCCTGTAACTCCGCCTGCCGCTGGGGAAAGGAGACTGGGCTCCCAATCCCCAATAATTCATACGGCCACTGGGGAATGGAGACTGGGCTCCCAATTCCCAAAAAATCATGCTGCTGCTGGCGGGCAGGAACAACTACCTCTGCCCCCTGTAACTCAGCCTGCCGCTGAGGAGGGAGGACGCTGCTCTCCTCTCCCTGCATTTCACACTGCCTTCCCAGCATATCACTCTGCTGCTGGGGGGCAGGAACTACTACCTCTGCCCCCTGTAACTCAGCCTGCCGCTGGGGAGGGAGGACGCTGCTCTCCTCTCCCTGCATTTCACACTGCCTTCCCGGCATATCACTCTGCTGCTGGGGGACAAGAACAACTACCTCTGCCCCCTGTAACTCAGCCTGCCGCTGGGGAGGGAGGACGCTGCTCTCCTCTCCCTGCATTTCACACTGCCTTCCCGGCATATCACTCTGCTGCTGGGGGGCAGGAACTACTACCTCTGCCCCCTGTAACTCAGCCTGCCGCTGGGGAGGGAGGACGCTGCTCTCCTCTCCCTGCACTTCACACTGCCGCTGGGGAATGGAGACTGGGCTCCCAATTCCCTGCAGGACCGGTGGAGAGACCTCGGTCCCATCTCTACCGGCCACCTGGGGTCCTTCCCAGTAACACTCTACAATATCTGCCCAGCTGAATGGGTCTGGATCTGGGTCTGTCACCTTACCGTCCTGCTGAGCCTTCTCAATGGAGTGGAAGAGATCTCGGTAGTCCTGCTCCAGTTCCCACTCCAGGGTTGCTAGGTGAGCCAGGTCTTGCTCTACCTCATGGGGGTCATCCCACTCATGCCTAGCCACCCTCTCATAAAAAAATTTCCTGAAGTCTGGACTGTGCAGGGCTCCCGAAGTCAGGCTCTGCAAAGGACTCCCATAACAAGCCAGGACCATAAAACTCCTCTCCCTCTGGCTTGTCATGTTCGGCTGTCCAGGGTATATACTGTGCCATATACCACCAAAGCGCCTGGTAGGCATCCTCCAGCCATAGCTCCTGCCATACCCGGTGCTCTAGTTCCTTCACCCATTCCTCTAGGGGCTGCTCTCCCAGGAAGGGCATCCGCAGGGCCACTTGCTTCTGCAACCGCTGCTCTTCACTGGGGAGACTCTCACCCCGCTGGTATTGTAGATTATCCAGGGCCTGGTACCAGATGCCTTTCCTTAATGCATCCCGGCCATCCAGGTCCTCCTCCTCGTATAACACTGCTGGTTCCATCCTGCTGCTGTCAGGGACGCTGTACTGGGACATGCGTTGTCCTTAAATTGTAGAATCCACAGAAATGGTGTCTCCTGTAGCTGTCCTTCTGGCTGTAGGAACGATCCCACTGCTGCCACCAATGTAACAGCATGCAAGGGAATGCTCCAATCTCCGAACGGGATACAAAATAGCACTCCAAACTGGAACCTCACGAATAGCTGCTAGCAGACGAACAGGGATCAGCTTACACTCCTGGCAATCGGTCTTCTAACAGCATACAGCGAATCCCCCCAATAACGAGACAAGGCTCCGTGTTGAGGGTCAAGCAGTGGTCTGACTGTACTTCACGTACAGCCTCTTTTATTCATAAACCACAAACATAGTACTGCCCACAGGGGTTTGAAATACAACCAATCAGTAATTTACAACACATACAATGTAACTACAGCAACCAATCGTTCACGCCCCCAGAGGACCAGAATGAAGACTGTGACATAGGACAACATATCCCCACAATGCATCATGGTCTCCTCCTCTCTGTCCCGGAGACAACCTGAGGAGCAATCCAATTATCTCTGAGGACAAAGGGAGATCGCCAATACACATGTGAGGACAACAGAACAGACATCACCATTTAAACACACAATGGGACAATGGCACAATAGAAACACACCCAGCATTTCCTCCCAAGCTGACAAGTTACACTTATTATAAATTGTTACAACTTTGTGAGTTTACATTGGCCATACATATAACTAACATCAATTTAAACAGTATAACTTGGGGACAAACCTATCCAAAATTCACTTGAATAGGTTCAGGGGTTTAAAAGTTAGTATATGGCCCATAATCCAGGGGCAAGAGGCCAGCAGCCAGTCCTCTCCAAAACCCAGTGGCGAGGTTGGTTTCGCCACAATCCTGAATACTCATTCCTGCCTCCAGAGTCCAAACTTCATTAAACCTCTTCTAAAAGTCTATAACAGACTCTCCTGATTTTTGTTTACAGGCTACAGCATTTGGCAACGAGGACCTAGTCTGAAAACAACTCTCCATTTCACACTTAATTTCTTTCCACATTGTGTCTATGTGTCACAGCCACTATCTCTGGCTGTGACCTTCCGTTCTTGCTTGTTCGGCGCTCCTCGCTGAAGTTCTGTATATTATTTGTGGTTCTGTATGGGTTAACTCCCCTGTGTGCCTTTTAGGAGTTAATCCTCTGTCTGCTCCATGGGTGTGGTCTCTCTGCTGCACCCATGGAACCTGTATATTAGGCTGAGGTTTCCTCAGTTCTGTGTCAGCTCTCCTGGTGTGTGTTGTCTTGCCCTGCTCCTGGTTTGTACTTTGTCTCCCATGCTGCTGACCCATGGGATCCGTGTCTGTCTGTGCTCTGTGGGTTTCCCTACTTGTTCATTAACGTCGTCTGTCTGTTATCTGTTCTGCCTGTTATGTTTTAGTTACTTTGTGTTTATTCTGATGTCTGTGTTCAGCAAGCCTTTGCAGCAGAGTGGCATGACAAGGCCATGCAGTTTTCTACTGGTGGAGCTAGTCCTTCTCTGCTCATTGCCACTCCTGCTCCCTTGCGTGAACTCCTGTTCGTATTATTAGTTCCCCTGTTTTGTATTCATATGTCTGTGTTCAGCAAGCCTTTGCAGCAGAGTGGCATGACAAGGCCATGCAGTTTACTACTGGTGGAGCAAGTCCTTCTCTGCTCATTGCCACTCCTGCTCCCTTGCATGAACTCCTGCTTGTGTTATTGTTTGCCCTGTTTTGTATTTACCTGTCTGTTATGTTTGCCTATGTGCCGTCGGTACCTTCTGGTACCTGTTGTCCATTCGCTCCTGCTGTCACTGTCTAGGTCACGCTCCAGAGTGGACCCTGGCAACTTCCTGCGGCTAAGTCTAACCCTACCATCTAGGGCTCTAGTGAAAACCAGGAGTTGCTTAGTTACGCCCCTCTGGAGTATTACTAGACAGTGGCGCAGTGGGGGTTTTCTCCCACTGTGCTGACGGTACATAGAGCTCATGTTTTATCTGTGCTGCTTTCCATGTTTTTGTTTGCACAATAAACTCTTATGTGTCTGTACCTGATTTCCGTTTATTGCATGACGACGCGGTGGTCTCTCCTGGGACCTCCAACTCGTGACACTATGCCTGACTCAGTATTTAATTTATAATTTCCAGCCGGTGTATTCGGGGGCTCTACAGTGCTTATAGAGGGGACCTTACTCCAATCCCAAGGGAAATTGTGCCCAACTATCCCATCTATTATAAGACGCATATCTTCCTGGGCAAGACATCTCCCCTTACAAGCTCTCTTCAAATAATGAAATGTCCCAGATGAAGATGAAGAGGGTTTAGGGCAGTGTTTAACAATCTTATTAATATCATCTACTTCAATAGGTTTCTTTAACAAGGTGTCCCCTACAGTCATAAAAGGGAACTGTTCCTCAGGGTCATTGTCCTCATCAGGATGAGGTATATGTTCAGGTTTGGGAAAATACTTTTGTGATCTAAGGTGCCTGGGAGATATAGCATCCCCATCACCAACAGCACCAGCCGCTGGATCCTGACCACTCTGATCAGGCATAGGTTGTGGCAACTGCGGAGGTGGCTGCGGGAGCTGGGGAGCTGTAGGTGGTTGGATGTTGGTAGCAGTATATATAGTGTATAAATCTAAGTCATCTTTTGAAAGGGATGGATATATCTGTGTGATATTTCCTAAATAGGGAGGAGGGGGCTTCTGAGGTGAACCCCTTGTCAATTATTTTTCTAACTCATGTTTCTTTTTATATCCCTCCTGGTTCTCTGCCTTCTGTTTCTTAGCCTTTTTATTTGGTCTGTCATACCAATATGGTGCATAAGTAAGCCAATTTTCCCCTCCCAACTTCATATACTGCATGTCCCACTGGGGGTCTGGACCATAATATGGGTAAGCTTCAGTGTCACCCAAACATAACCCTTTTACCATATCTATATGGAAGGTGTCATTAGCCCCTTCCTGAGGGAACGAAATTATACTCTTCATCCCCTCTGTCCATCCTGCCATATTATCCACCTAGGGATTAACTAAATAATAATCAGTTTCTGGGTTAGCGGGTTTCCCCTCGCCAGAGTGGTGGGGCGTCTTACGGTCTTCCAGGACACACACAATAAAGTTAGTACAGTTTTCACAGTATCATTTGCTGCTTACCTTCAGCATAAAATAAAATTACTTAATGCTTCATAACATCATAACTAGGGATGAGCGAACCCGAACTGTATAGTTCCGGTTCGTACCGAATTTTGGGGTGTCCGTGACACGGACCCGAACCCGAACATTTTCGTAAAAGTCTGGGTTCGGGTTCGGTGTTCGGCGCTTTCTTGGCGCTTTTTGAAAGGCTGCAAAGCAGCCAATCAACAAGCGTCATACTACTTGCCCCAAGAGGCCATCACAGCCTTGCCTACTATTGGCATGGCTGTGATTGGCCAGTGCAGCATGTGACCCAGCCTCTATATAAGCTTGGGTCACGTAGCGCTGCACGTCACTCTGCTGATTCAAGCATAGGGAGAGGTTGCAGCTGCGACATTAGGGCGAGATTAGGCAGATTAACTCCTCCAAAAGACTTCATTCTGTGATCGATCTGCAGCTGTGGATCATTGAAGTGCTATTATTGACTTGCTCACTTTTTTGAGGCTGCCCAGAGCGTTTTTAGATCACTTTTTTTCTGGGGTGATCGGCGGCCATTTTGTGACTTGTGGTGCGCCAGCACGAGCTATCACCAAGTGTAGTTAACCATCGATAGTGTGGTTATTTTGTGCTATATCCTACATCAGCTGCAGGCTGAGCCTGTGTCACCGAAGTGCATTTAACCATCAACAGTCTGGTTATTTTTTGGCCATATATTACATCAGCTGCAGGCTGAGCCTGTGTCACCCAAGTGCATTTAACCATCAACAGTCTGATTATTTTTTGGCCATATACTACATCAGCTGCAGGCTGAGCCTGTGTCACCCAAGTGCATTTAACCATCAACAGTGTGGTTATTTTTTGGCCATATATTACATCAGGGGCAAGTTGAGCCTGTCACCCAGCGCCTAAAAAATAGACTTGACATTTCTATTCAACCAAATCTGCACAGTTTTAGCTGGTCAAGTTATTTGTAGTGACCGTAAAAGCAGACTTTTTGTTCTGGGTTGAAAAAGCATTCCCAAATTTGTCATTCTGAAAATAACTAGTTTGTGGTATTTGAGGCCTACTTGAAATCTATCCCAAAAAGAAAATCTTACATTGAAGGTATTGATAGTGTCATTCAGAAAAACCTAAGACACACGCTAGCGTGCTGATAGAAGTGTCATTCTGTGATTAAACCTATATCTGTCACACAGCGCAAAAAAAAACAGGTCTCACATCTCTATTCAACCAAATCTGCACAGTTTTAGCTGGTCAAGTTATTTGTAGTGACCGTAAAAGCAGACTTTTTGTTCTGGGTTGAAAAAGCATTCCCAAATTTGCCATTCTGAAAATAACTAGTTTGTGGTATTTGAGGCCTACTTGAAATCTATCCCAAAAAGAAAATCTTACATTGAAGTTATTGATAGTGTCATTCAGAAAAACCTAAGACACACGCTAGCGTGCTGATCGAAGTGTCATTCTGTGATTAAACCTATAACTGTCACACAGCGCAAAAAAAAACAGGTCTCACATCTCTATTCAACCAAATCTGCACAGTTTTAGCTGGTCAAGTTATTTGTAGTGACCGTAAAAGCAGACTTTTTGTTCTGGGTTGAAAAAGCATTCCCAAATTTGCCATTCTGAAAATAACTAGTTTGTGGTATTTGAGGCCTACTTGAAATCTATCCCAAAAAGAAAATCTTACATTGAAGGTATTGATAGTGTCATTCAGAAAAACCTAAGACACATGCTAGCGTGCTGATAGAAGTGTCATTCTGTGATTAAACCTTAACCTGTCACACAGTGCAAAAAAAAACAGGTCTCCCATTTCTATTCAAGCAAATCTGTACTGTTTAATCTGGTCAAGTTATTTGTAGCGACCGTAAAAGCCCTATTTTTTTTCTGGGTTGAAAAACTATTCCCAGGTCTCACATTTCTATTCAATGGTCTGCCGGGTGTTCACTCCAAGGTCATGGAAGTCACGCCTGCGGCCACCCCGTTCTCCGAGGGATATGTCCTGAAATCCAGCTGAAAGCTGCAGAACATCAGTCGGAGGTCTCTCCACTACTGGCGGGCCTCTCTGGCGCCCTCTTCCCACAAGCAAAGGCTCGGCTGGTGGCTGCTGGGGTCTTTCAATGCGTCTAGGTTCTTGAGCCTCTTGCTCCTGTCCAGGCTGTCCTTGGCTGGGCTGCCCCCTGGCACGTGCTCTTCCGCGGGCTCTGGCTCGTCCACTCATCTTCTATTCCTGAGAGGATATAAACCGCTAATAAGGTCAATCTGCCGCCTAGCAGCTCCGCCGTGGCACAATCACCTCAGAACTCGCACACTGGTGACTTTAGGTATCTTCACTGGTCACTTTGAGCAGAATGATGACATCCGAGTCACGGCACCAAATGTAACCCTCTTTTCCTTGCACCATCTGCGACACCTCCAGCTTTCACACTCACTCGGTCACCAGCTCCTCCAGGCATAAACTCTAAGTGGACTCTAAGGGACGACACTCAGGTCTTCTGTGGTTTAAAGCTTTATTGAGGTGTAGTGCACTTGGCTGGAGCCTGCCGGTATACAGCCAGGTCACCAGCCCACCTATATCATAACAGGCAGTCATTATATTACATTCCCACATACATGTTACAGGATATAACAAAGCGTACAGAAAAATGAACAAGAGAAAATCATTTACAAAGATATTGCAGCAGGGTGACCTGGAATACAGCATGTCTTGCAGCCATTTTAGGAAGAACACATGTCTCTTTAACTGTACATCATCTACTCAGCCTAGCATGTGCTGCAGGGTTTAAAGGCTGCTAAAAAACATACAGTCACCTCTTTACATTCTACAGAACTATTATGGGTATATATTATAACTTTTTACAATAGATAAATTAACTTTAGCTTTAGAGAACTTAGACAGAGATCCTACCTCCTTCACAGTAAATGTCTGCACTGAGGAGACCAAACCAAGTAGCAGAATACACAGGGGGCTTTCTGGAAGAGTCCACTGTAAAGACTCTGTCTGTTAAAACTTTCCTCAGTTATCTAATAGCACATTTGAAGAGGTTTATTTAGCATGTCCTGACTCTCTGCTAACAGCTTATGAATATATGGAACTATATTTAACAAGTGATCATTGCTGCAGCTCCTGTATATTGGTATGACCCTATTGCAAACCTGCAGACTGGATATTTGGTGAAACTTCATGTGGTTCATATCGACTGTACTACACCACTGACTTGGTGCCGGGGCCTAAATGTGTGACAGTGGCCTGTTCCAGTGGTGGGTGACGTGAAGCCTGATTCTCTGCTATGACATGAAGACTGATTCTGCGCTGACATAAAGCCAGATTCTCTGTTACGGGACCTCTCTCCTCTGCCTGGGTGCCTGGGCCTAGATGTGTGACAGTGGCCTGTTCCAGTGGTGGGTGACGTGATACCTGATTCTCTGCTATGACATGAAGACAGATTCTGTGCTGACATAAGGCCAGATTCTCTGTTACAGGACCTCCCTCCTCTGTCTGGGTGCCGGGGCCTAAATGTGTGACAGTGGCCTGTTCCAGTGGTGGGTGACGTGAAGCCTGATTCTCTGCTATGACATGAAGACTGATTCTGCGCTGACATAAGGCCAGATTCTCTGTTACGGGACCTTTCTCCTCTGCCTGGGTGCCTGGGCCTAAATGTGTGACAGTGGCCTGTTCCAGTGGTGGGTGACGTGAAGCCTGATTCTCTGCTATGACATGAATACAGATTCTGCGCTGACATAAGGCCAGATTCTCTGTTACGGGACCGCTCTCCTCTGTCTGGGTGTAGGGGCCTAAATGTGTGACAGTGGTCTGTTCCAGTGGTGGGTGACGTGAAGCCTGATTCTCTGCTATGACATGAATACAGATTCTGCGCTGACATAAGGCCAGATTCTCTGTTACGGGACCTCTCTCCTCTGCCTGGGTGCCTGGGCCTAAATGTGTGACAGTGGCCTGTTCCAGTGGTGGGTGACGTGAAGCCTGATTCTCTGCTATGACATGAATACAGATTCTGCGCTGACATAAGGCCAGATTCTCTGTTACGGGACCGCTCTCCTCTGTCTGGGTGCCGGGGCCTAAATGTGTGACAGTGGCCTGTTCCAGTGGTGGGTGACGTGAAGCCTGATTCTCTGCTATGACATGAAGACAGATTCTGCGCTGACATAAGGCCAGATTCTCTGTTACGGGACCTCTCTCCTCTGCCTGGGTGCCTGGGCCTAAATGTGTGACAGTGGCCTGTTCCAGTGGTGGGTGACGTGAAGCCTGATTCTCTGCTATGACATGAAGACAGATTCTGCGCTGACATAAGGCCAGATTCTCTGTTACGGGACCTCTCTCCTCTGCCTGGGTGCCTGGGCCTAAATGTGTGACAGTGGCCTGTTCCAGTGGTGGGTGACGTGAAGCCTGATTCTCTGCTATGACATGAAGACAGATTCTGCGCTGACATAAGGCCAGATTCTCTGTTACGGGACCGCTCTCCTCTGTCTGGGTGCCGGGGCCTAAATGTGTGACAGTGGCCTGTTCCAGTGGTGGGTGACGTGATACCTGATTCTCTGCTATGACATGAAGACAGATTCTGTGCTGACATAAGGCCAGATTCTCTGTTACAGGACCTCTCTCCTCTGTCTGGGTGCCTGGGCCTAAATGTGTGACAGTGGCCTGTTCCAGTGGTGGGTGACGTGAAGCCTGATTCTCTGCTATGACATGAATACAGATTCTGCGCTGACATAAGGCCAGATTCTCTGTTACGGGACCTCTCTCCTCTGCCTGGGTGCCTGGGCCTAAATGTGTGACAGTGGCCTGTTCCAGTGGTGGGTGACGTGAAGCCTGATTCTCTGCTATGACATGAATACAGATTCTGCGCTGACATAAGGCCAGATTCTCTGTTACGGGACCTCTCTCCTCTGCCTGGGTGCCTGGGCCTAAATGTGTGACAGTAGCCTGTTCCAGTGGTGGGTGACGTGAAGCCTGATTCTCTGCTATGACATGAAGACTGATTCTGCGCTGACATGAAGCCAGATTCTCTGCTATGGCATGAAGAGACTGATTCTCTGCTGACATGAAGCCAGATTCTTTGCTATGGCATGAAGAGACTGATTCTCTGCTGACGTGAAGCCAGATTCTCTGCTATGGGACCTCTGTCCAATTGATATTGGTTCATTTTAATTTTTTTAATTTTAATTTTAATTCATTTCCCTATCCACATTTGTTTGCAGGGGATTTACCTACATGTTGCTGCCTTTTGCAGCCCTCTAGCTCTTTCCTGGGCTGTTTTACAGCCTTTTTAGTGCCCAAAAGTTCGGGTCCCCATTGACTTCAATGGGGTTCGGGTTCGGGACGAAGTTCGGTTCGGGTTCGGATCCCGAACCCGAACATTTACGGGAAGTTCGGCCGAACTTCTCGAACCCGAACATCCAGGTGTTCGCTCAACTCTAATCATAACATGAAAGTAAGCATAAGAAAGCGACAGATAAGAAGTGATAGAAATTGGCTGACAAGAAAAAACTAGGGTGCAGACAATATTTGAATTCTTCCCAAAAGAATTCCTCTTTTAAATCCTTCCCTAAAGAATTTATCTGTTAGACTTGGCCAGTAGTCTATTTAAAATCTATCTTGCCTAAAGATAGATACTATTCATTTCAGTGTGTCTGAAGTGGATTTAAAATAGAAACAACAGTGAGTTTTCGGAAAGCATCGGAAAAACAGGAATTTTCCGTACTTACCAAGTTCCTGTATGTTATATCCCAGATGAGCCCCCAGCTGAAAGAAATCTGCTTCTGAATGCACCCTGATTCCTCCTCAGTCTCCAAAGACAGGCGCCTGGAGAGCTATCTCAATGATACACACAGACGGTATGTCTCTGAAACAGCTCTGATTTAATTCTGAGAATCCAGCCTCTTATACATACATCCATACATATAGGAAACAGATATGGTTCACATATACAATGGTGCTGGGCAGAACCAATTCCATATATGGACATAAGGCTAAAGTAAATACATTCACCCTCTAGTATGATGTCTCCCAAAATCCTATCATTCCTACAGATCATATAGCTTATTCTATTTAACCCTTCACCCCAGTAGTAATAATTTTCCTTGTAATGTGACAGTAGAAAAATGCCCCCTTAAAATGAGCATCTGTACAAAAAATTCCCCCTTATAATGTGTGCCAGTGCAAAAAATACCCCTATAGAGTGCCCCCAGTAAATACCCCCATAGTGCTCCTCTCCCCCTTTCCTCATACTGCCCCCATAATGCACCAGTAAAAATGCCCCTATATAGTGCCCCAGTAGATGTCCACAGTGTCCCCCATAATTTGCCAGTATAAAATACCTCTTCTTAGTGCCCCCAGTAGATGCCCCCATAGTGCTCCTCTTTTCCCCTTCCCTATAGTACCCCCCATAATGTGTCCCAGTATAAAATGCCCCTATACAGCGACCCCCAAATAAAATACCCCTTCTTTGTGCCCTCAATAGATGCCCCTATAGTGTTCCTCTCCCTCCTTCCCCATAGTGCCCCCATATAAAATATAAAATACCCTTTCTTTGTGCTCTCAGCAGATGTCCCCCAATAATGTGCCAATAAGAAGTGCCCTCACAGTGTTCCTCTCCCCCTTCCCCATAGTGGCCACCATATAAAATACCACTTTTTCCCCCATAGTGCTCCCCAATAATGTACCAGTAAGAAGTGCCCCTAGATGCCCCCATAGTGCTCCTCTCCTTCATTGTGTGCCATATAAAAAAAATAAGCACACATACCTACCTCCATGAGGCTAGCAGCAATGCGATGCTGGCCTCTTCCGGACTGTGCCTCTGATAAGCTGCAGGCATAGTGCCTGTTGCCTATTAGAGGAACGAGGAAGGGAGACTCCTCTCCCCTGGCCCACAGCACAGCCATCTGTATCGCTGTCCTGAGGACGGCGATACAGATGAATATAGAGATGAGTGCTTCCACAAAAAGCGCTCATCTCTCCCTGCCCTGCCGCCCCCCACTTGTCACGAGGGCCGCGCCTAATTGGCGGTGATAGCCTATCAGAGGAACGGGGAAGGGAGACGCCTCTCCCCTGCCCCGCCGCACTATTCATCTGTATCACTGTCCTGAGTATGGCGATACAGATAAATATAGAGATGAGCGGTTCCACAATCGAAGTGCTCATCTCTTCCTGCCCTGCTGCCAGTCAGAAAGGGCCCCTGCTGCCAACACTGAAAGAAAACATAGAGGAAAACTGCTGCTTGCACACATGACGGCTGTGGTCATTGATTTGCTGCGGCACTTTTGTGTCCAAAAATCAGTGACTTTCAGTCCAAGGAGGACCATGGCTCTAGAATGGAGGGTGTTTTGAAAGATGGGTGAGGGTTTTTTGTTAACACATTGTTGTCTGCCATTTTTTTTTTATTATGCCTGACAACCCTTGATTACTCCTAGCTTCATCTTTATATTCAACTGTATGTGCATCTTGAGGAAATCGGGACATGTATCAGCCAACCTAGGACAATGGCTGAATTTTAGGGCTGTCCACCAGATTCAGCGTGGTTGGAAGACAGCTATTTAGGTGACAGGTAGAGTTGTGCAGACATACAGTACTGTGCAAAAGTTTTAGGCAGGTGTGTTTGTGTGTGGGGTGCTTATGGTTGGTGGTAGCGGAATCCATAACAGAATTCTTAGATAACCTGAACCCGAACCTTGTACACCGAACTTAAAAACATAAGTTCGCTCATCCCTTGTCAGGATTAATAGTGTCCTCTTTGAGGAGAAATACAGGAAGATCAATCATGCAATACCATCAGGGGACCGTCTGACTGGCTCCAAATTTATTCTGCAGCAGGACAACCACCCAAAACATACAGCCAATGTTATTAAGAACTGTCTTCAGCATAAAGGAGAACAGGGAGTCCTGGAATTGATGACATGGCCCCTACAGATCCCTGATCTCAACATTATCGAGTCTTTCTGGGATTACATGAAGAGACAGAAAGATTTGAGCAAACCTACATCTATAGAAGATCTGCAGAGTTCCTTCGAAAACCTTGTGCAAGTGTACCTGGAAGAACTGATGCTGTTTTAAAGACAAAGGGTGGTCACACCAAATATTGATTTGATTTAGATTTTGTTTGTTGTTTTCATTATGTTAAGTGATAAAAAATAAACTATTAATTCTTCTATTCTCTACTTTTTGCATGGTACTGTACCTACAGAGAGAGTCAAGCAAGTTGTATCACCCAAAAATCAATGTTTTTGCAAAGTAATGAACCAAACTAACCCCTTAATGACTGCCTATACACCTCTTTCCGTCATTTGTTAAGGGCCTTTTTCTACAGCACCATGTTTTTATGGTGGTAAGCCCTGCATAGGTCATCTGTGCTGCCATAGAGGAGGTACATTAGCCTAGCTCCTGTTTTAACAACTGAGATAGGAGGAATCCCATCCTTATAAAACTTTCATTGCTGCAGTCCAGAGAGACCATGTGTCACGGCGGACATGCACTCAGACTAACAGATAAACCACCAACCAGGCTCTAGGCGAGAGGCAGGGGAAGGGTCACCTCCTAGCTAATCCCTGACCTCTCTCCCTGCACTGCTCAGCCCACTTGCAGACCTTGGTGGTAGGTATGATGTGTCCCCGTGCCTGGGCTGAAACACTCTAAATTCCCTGAGATGGTGAAGAGGGGAAATAGGAGCAGCCTGCTCGCACAGAACCTGGATGGGAGAGATGACACAAAACAATCAAACTAGAAACCACACTTATCTTTCTGAGCTGGAACAGACAACCTTCCTTCCTAGCTTCCAAGACCAAAGTGATTCCTATAATCGGCTCAGAGCACTGGGCTGGAGTGCTATTTAAACTAATGACCCCACCCAGTGCACCTGATGGGAGGCGGATCCAGCACGGCTCCAAAACAAAACACTAAACTCGAGCTGCTATACTGGCCGACCTCCACACATAGTCAGGGCGGGGCATGACACCATGATGTCAGCCCCTAAAATCAATGGCGTTGCAGGTCGGGAGCAGATTTACTAATCCTATAAATGACAAACAGTACAACTGCAAAGAAAAAGTGGGTCAGTCAGCACATCCCAATGCACAGCTGCACGTCACCATGGCTAGAAACACAAAGTAAAAAACACAATGCAACAGCACTTTGCAAACACAAATAACTTACAATAATGCCATAGTTAGAGAAAATATTCTGGTGCTAATGCTACGCTTATTTTATAAATTTGAGATTCTTGGCAAATACATTTTGTACAAAATTATTTGGACCTGTCTGTCGGCATCAAGGCGATTTCTATAAGACGGGAACCTAAGGCCCCTTTCACACGGGCGAGTATTCCGCGCGGATGTGATGCGTGAGTTGAACGCATTGCACCCGCACTGAATCCCGACCTATTCATTTCTATGGGGCTGTTCACATGAGCGGTGATTTTCACGCCTCACTTGTGCGTTGCGTGAAAATCGCAGCATGCTCTATAGTCTGCGTTTTTCACGCAACGCAGGCCCCATAGAAGTAAATGGGGTTGTGTGAAAATCGCAAGCATCCGCAAGCAAGCGATTTTCACACACGGTTGCTAGGAGACCATAGGGATGGAGACCCGATCATTATTATTTCCCCTTATAACATGGTTATAAGGGAAAATAATAGCATTCTGAATACAGAATGCATTGTAAAATAGCGCTGGAGGGGTTAAAAAAAATATATATTTAACTCACCTTAGTCCACTTGATCGCGCTGCCGGCATCTCCTTCTGTCTCCTTCTTTGCTGATTGTAGGAACAGGACCTGTGGTGACGTCACTCCGGTCATCACATGATCCATCACATGATCTTTTACCATGGTGATGAATCATGTGATGGACCATGTGACGACCGGAGTGACATCACCACAGGTCCTGTTCCTACAATCAGCAAAGAAGGAGACAGAAGAAGATGCCGGCAGCGCGATCAAGTGGACTAAGGTGAGTTAAATTATTTTTTATTTTTTTTAACCCCTCCAGCGCTATTTTACAATGCATTCTGTATTCAGAATGCTATTATTTTCCCTTATAACCATGTTATAAGGGAAAATAATACAATCTACAGAACACCGATCCCAAGCCCGAACTTCTGTGAAGAAGTTCGGGTTTGGGTACCAAACATGCGTTTTGCACTCGCCTGAGAAAAATCGCGCATTACAATGTTTTGCACTCGCGCGGAAAAAACTTGCGTGTTCCCGCAACGCACCCGCACATTTTCCCGCAACGCCCGTGTGAAAGAGGCCTAACACTAAGGCCCCTTTCATACGAGTGAGTTTTCCACGCGGGTGCAATGCGTGATGTGAACGCATAGCACCTGCACTGATTCCTGACCCATTCATTTCAATGGTTCTGTGTACATGAGCGTTTTTTTCATGCATCAGTTCTGCGTTGCATGAAAAACGCAGCATGGTCTATATTCTGAGTTTTTCACGCAGCCCTGGACCCATATAAGTGAATGGGGCTTCAGTGAAAAACGCATTGCATCCGCAAGCAAGCAAGCAAGAAAAATGCATTGCACCCACGTGGAAAAAACTGAACAACTAAACGCAATCGCAGACAAAACTGACACAATAAAATACAGGTAATGCAGGTTCCACATGCATGCTGGGTCCACTCTGCCTTTTACCACTATTGGTGCCATAATGGCCTCCAATGAACCCAGGGAATGCAGGTACCAACATGCATGCAGAGCCCACTCATTACCTCTCCTGGTACTAGACGGCTTTAGGCCTCTTTCACACGAACGTAAGGGCTCCGTGGCCGTGCTGCGGACCGCTTACGGCGGTACCGCAATACACGGGTCACCAGCCATGTGCATTCCACATCACGGATGCAGACCCGTTCACTTGAATGGGTCCGCAAATCCGGAGATGCGGGCTAGAACGGAACCCCACGGAAGCACTACGGAGTGTTTCCGTGGTGTTTCATTCCATGCGTCGGTTACGCAAATAGATAGAACTTGTTCTATCTTTTTGCGGAATGGAAGGATTGCGGACCCCATTCAAGTGAAAGGGTCTGCGATCCGCATGAAGCGGCCCCACAGTTGGTGCCCGTGCATTGCGGACCACAATTTGCGATCCACAGCACGGGCACGGAGCCCGTTCATGGGCAAGAGGCCTTATACTTACACTAAATAAATTCAGCCTATGGGGCAGAACGGCTGGTCAGGAGTGCAGGACTTACTGTAGTCAGCTGTACCTCCAACTCAGTACAACTGCAAAAACAAAGGGGGTCAGTCAGCTAAACAGAACAGTATTGTGCACTGCACTATATCAAATTGTTTCTCATTAAGCACCTCATTTAACTGTGTCTGTTATTTACAGTCAGTAGTTTGGACATCAGTCACACATGGACATTCCATGTCCTAGATGAACCACCCAGTCCCCCAGCCAGCCAGGATAAACAATATCCAAAGTGAAGGAAATGTTTCCTGGCATATTCAAAAGGATAAGTTTATTGAAGTGATCACAGTAGCGCCACGGCCTCCTAACAGCTCACCAAGCTTAGCGCTGTACATTGTATAGCGGCTGTGCTTGGTATCATGCTCAGCCCTATTCACTTCTAAGGGGCTGAGCTGCACCTAGGCCACTTGATCAATGAACGTAACATCACATGGCCGAGGAAAAGCACAGAGAAGGGCACAGCGCTTACAGGAGCACCGATGCCTTCTCAAACAGCTGATCGGCAGCGGTCCCGGGTGTCAGACCCCCACCAATCAGATACTGATGACCTATCCACAGGAAGTTCCTAGGATTAAAGTAAGAGACAGACTTCAGACGGCTATACTAAGTTACAGCAGAAGAGGAAAAGTTCCTATTTACTCCAGCTAGCATAGCAGAGCTGAGATTGTTGGAGAGAAGTGTTTGCCTGCCAAAGTTAAGCCAATACCTGCAAATGACCAAGATAAAGTTTGGAAACTGTTTGGATTACCGTTTATGTCTAGTAAAGCTGTGTTCAACGTTACTACAAGTCTGGACTACATTTATTTAACTTATTCATTATCCAAGTTCAACTACACTTTTGCACTGCTTCAGACCACTTCACGTCTGGGATCCAAGGATATCCAGGTAGGAGCACCATGACATGTGTATACAACATCTACAGAGATATTGTAGGTCACTGTACACCACTCTGGCAATCCTACCCTGGGTACCAACACTACCATCTACAAAAGGGACTCCATGTCCTCGTTGCTTAACTGCAACTGGCGTCACGATTACTTGCTCTATAAGAGGGACATATTTTGTAGAAACCTCCTAAGGGGCAAGGGATACCCCAGACACCCTGATAGTGGGCACGTTGCATCAATTTTTTTTTTTTTTAACGTTGCACGAATCCTGTTCTTATCCTGTTCCTAATGGCACACAGTTTTTTAAACAGTTTTTTTTTATCCAAAAGAGGAAGTGCAAGAACAATCAGTTGGTGTCCCTTGATGTTCATCCACTGTTTGACTCTTTCCACAAAAATGTTAACAACCTGTGTTGAGACACAGTTTCAGGGCACCCCATACAAACATTTTAATTGTGCTACAAAATGCTTTTGGAATGAGAATAGGGACGATCTGGAAGAGGTAGTGGAACCAATGACAATCCAAACCATGAGAGTTGAAGGAGCTTATAAGTTTTTAGGTCTTGAATAGTACGCTGTAGAAGGGAAGAGACATTTTATTTGAAAAAATCAGCAGGGTTTGAGGGAACTTGGGTTTCCAGACACTTGATAGGCTTCAATTACCACTTAAATGAGAAAAAGGTGGTGAGAGTTTCAGTTAGGTCAGATGGAAATATGATATTGAGGGTCTCTGTTTTTGAATAAACTGAAACTTTAAAAGAAGACCACCCCCTTGAGAAGACCCCTCACCCCTTCAGACCTTTATTTGGGACCAATTTTCCTATTTATTATACTCTTTGGAAACTGCCCCTCTATAAGCAGAATACACAACTTTTTTAGCTTTTTTTTTTTTGGAGGAGCTCTATTGAAAAAAATAAAAAAATAAATGGATTTACATATTTGCATACACTGGGAATTGCCTGAGTTATCATCACTGGACTGGAGTGAGCGGACAACTTGCAAGAGACATCAGGGGAGGCTGTCAGAAAAGGGGAGCCTACAGCCTACATGGTTGCTGAACAAGGGAGTCTGCAGACTGTTACTGAAGTGTCAAGGTAAACAGTGAGCCATGCTGGGGACCAGGAATGAGAGAGGAGCCATGCTAGGGACCAAGAACAAGAGCAGAGACATTCTGTCGTCTAGGGATAAGAGGTGTCAAAGTAAACAGTGAGCCATGCTGGGGACTAGAAATAAGAGGGGGAGCTATGCTTGGATGTCGGAATATTTATGCTGTCTCCGATTGCTGTCTCCGATTATGCTGTCTATATTATTTATGTGAATAAATTAAAATCTATAATAAAGGAGATTCTAATTTATTATCATAAATATCAAGCTAAAACAAGCTTGTGATCTGCGTTGAATTGAAGACAAAACCCAGTTATAGACAAAATATATATATAATTTATTAATACAATTTTTAGTACAAAATAATATATATAATAAAATTGGGGATAACAAAATACAATCAACGATATGCAAAATAGTGAGAAAGTCAAAAATAATTGAGAATATATATCTACACAATTATGCCTTCTTATAATGATACCTTAGGGGTGGGCGGTATAGGCGGTATAGGCGATATAGGCGATATGCGATATAAATTTGGGCCACTATATGGATTTTCGCCATATCGCCTATATCGCCGGACCGTGATATGATCCGCTCTCTGCGCGCACTATTTTCTCCTGAGCCGGCCGGCACAGTGGAGACTGGAGAAGGAGGGAGAAGGAGAGTCCCTCCCTCCCCACTGTGCGCGGCTGCCGCTGAACACCAATGAGGACAGAGTAGGAGGAGGTGGGGAGGGACTGTGGCCACTGCGCCACCAATGAATGTGCCGGCCATATCCCACAGGGTCCCCCTCCTCCTCCCCATCATTGCTGGCAGTGGGCAGTTCCGATCGGAGTCCCAGCACTGTAATGCTGGGGCTCCGATCGGTTACCATGGCAGCCAGGAGTCACGCTACTGAAGTCCTGGCTGCGATGGTATGTTAGTGAGCAGCATTATACTCACGTGCGGCGTGTCTGTGCGGCTCATTGCTAATGCTTATAGAATTAGCAATGCGCCGCACAGACCTATGAGAAGGAGCGACCGGCGGCCACAGCGCACTTGAGTATAATGCTGCTCACTAACATACAATCGCAGCCAGGACTTCAGTAGCGTCCTGGCTGCCATGGTAACCGATCGGAGCCCCAGCATTACACTGCTGGGACTCCGATCGGACCTGCCCACTGCCACCAATGATAGGGGGGGATGGGAGGGGGACCCTGTGGCCACTGCCACCAATGATTAATACTGGGGAGGGAGGGGGGGTGGGTTTGAGTTACCAGAGGGGGCGGATCAGAGGCTGGGGGGGCAGATCAGAGGCTGGGGGGGCAGATCAGAGGCTGGGGGAGGCAGATCAGAGGCTGGGGGAGAGCAGATCAGAGGCTGGGGGAGAGCAGATCAGAGGCTGGGGGAGAGCAGATCAGAGGCTGGGGAAGGCAGATCAGAGGCTGGGGAGGCAGATCAGAGGCTGGGGGAGGCAGATCAGAGGCTGGGGGAGGCAGATCAGAGGCTGGGGGAGAGCAGATCAGAGGCTGGGGGAGAGCAGATCAGAGGCTGGGGGAGAGCAGATCAGAGGCTGGGGGGGAGCAGATCAGAGGCTGGGGAGAGCAGATCAGAGGCTGGGGGAGAGCAGATCAGAGGCTGGGGGAGAGCAGATCAGAGGCTGGGGGAGGCAGATCAGAGGCTGGGGGAGAGCAGATCAGAGGCTGGGGGAGAGCAGATCAGAGGCTGGGGGAGAGCAGATCAGAGGCTGGGGGAGAGCAGATCAGAGGCTGGGGGAGAGCAGATCAGAGGCTGGGGGAGAGCAGATCAGAGGCTGGGGGAGGCAGATCAGAGGCTGGGGAGGCAGATCAGAGGCTGGGGGAGGCAGATCAGAGGCTGGGGGAGGCAGATCAGAGGCTGGGGGAGAGCAGATCAGAGGCTGGGGGAGAGCAGATCAGAGGCTGGGGGAGAGCAGATCAGAGGCTGGGGGAGAGAAGATCAGAGGCTGGGGGGAGCAGATCAGAGGCTGGGGGGAGCAGATCAGAGGCTGGGGGAGAGCAGATCAGAGGCTGGGGGAGAGCAGATCAGAGGCTGGGGGAGGCAGATCAGAGGCTGGGGGAGAGCAGATCAGAGGCTGGGGGAGGCAGATCAGAGGCTGGGGGAGAGCAGATCAGAGGCTGGGGGAGAGCAGATCAGAGGCTGGGGGAGAGCAGATCAGAGGCTGGGGGAGAGCAGATCAGAGGCTGGGGGAGAGCAGATCAGAGGCTGGGGGAGAGCAGATCAGAGGCTGGGGGAGAGCAGATCAGAGGCTGGGGGAGGCAGATCAGAGGCTGGGGGAGGCAGATCAGAGGCTGGGGGGGCAGATCAGAGGCTGGGGGGGCACATGAGAGGCTGGGGGGCACATGAGAGGCTGGGGGGCACATGAGAGGCTGGCTGCCATAGTCAGCTCCCTGCTGTTGTGTGCACAAAGCACAGGGCAGCAGGGAGAGTGTAAAGTCCTATTCACCCTAATAGAGCTCTATTAGGGTGAATATGACAAGGGTTCTAGCCCTTAAGGAGGCTAATAGTTATTAAATAAAAAGTAAAAAAAAAAGTTTAAACACCCCCCCAAATATAGAAAACAATATATCGCAATATATATCGCACATGCTTAAAATTAAATCGCAATATAGATTTTAGGCCATATCGCCCACCCCTATGATACCCCTCAATTATATTTTAAATCAATTTAATACTTGATTTCTCTCAGCCGACAAATGTCAGATTAAACCCAAATCTGGTTTATCTTTTATCTATACAGATATTTATACATATATAATCAACCGTACCGGTCTAGAACTGAATTCAGTTCCTTGGAGATAATACCGTGTTTTCACCAGTATATTTTTAATCTCCCTGTATTGGATTAATTTTCAGGATGATGCTGCAGGTACACCCCAATCTTATTCCAAAACAGATACTATACACAAGGTATGGTTAATTGAATATATATATATAGATATGTATTAATAAAAGATAAACCAGATTTGGGTTTATTCTGACATTTGTCGGCTGAGAGAAATCAAGTATTAAATTGATTTAAAATATAATTGAGGGGTATCATTATAAGAAGGCATAATTGTGTAGATATATATTCTCAATTATTTTTGACTTTCTCACTATTTTGCATATCGTTGATTGTATTTTATTATCCCCAATCTTATTATATATATTATTTTGTACTAAAAATTGTATTAATAAATTACATATATATTTTGTCTATAACTGGGTTTTGTCTTCAATTCAACGCAGATCACGAGCTTGTTTTAGCTTGATATTTATGATAATAAATTAGAATCTCCTTTATTATAGATTTTAATTTATTCACATAAATAATATAGACTGTCAATCGGAGACAGCATAAATATTCCGACATAATCTGGAGGTCCGCACCGAGATCTGCTTGTAATAGAAACAAAATTTTGGGGTGCAAAATATATATTTGATAAAGTTATTGTGGTACTTGTAGTGCAACAAGTAAAAATATGTCTGAGAACAAAAGTGAGGCTGCTGGTGCAGTAGTAAAGACTGATATGCATGATAGAAATACTCAAGAATTAATTGAATATATTGTGATGTGTCATATGCATGACAGGTTAGATATTAAGAGAGAGTTAAAGGATTGGAGGGTTGAATTGGAAAGGAGGGCTGTAGAATATGCAGATGATGTCTGGTCTGATAAATCCCAGTTTGCTGATTTTCTCTGTCACATTTCCAAAGCTAAACATAAGAAAGATAAGGATTCATTAATCCTTCAATCTTGGCCTGAATTTGTATATTTAGTTATTGAAATAGCAAAACAATTAGAAAAAGCAAAATGTAAAAATGTTGAACAGGCATATGAAATTGATAAATTTCAAAAAGACCTATCTGAAATGGAAATTAAGGCGGCCACGGTTTCTGGTGAATTAGCACAATGGTCTGCTAAATTATCAGAATATAATGACAGAGACAATCAACAGCAAGAGGTAATAAAAACTCTGGAATGGAAATTAAGTCAAGCTACTAATGAACTGTCTAAATGTCAATTGTCTATGATGGATCTAGATGAGGAATGTAAAAAGTTGTATCAAGACAATAGAAATTTACAAACAGAGTTAGGTAACAGGGATCTTGACCCTTTACCATTCAGACAGCCTAAGGATTCTAATAGAGTAAAGGTAAAATATTCCAGGGGGGAATCAGATGCAGAAAGTAAATATGACAACCCCTTTAATGGAGAAGAGCTAATATCTCTGGGAGAACATTCTCTTCCTAAATTAAAACCAATTTCACCTCGGTCCTCTAAAAATTTAGTACAGAGATCTTCTCAACCCATGATAGACACTACTAAAGTGATCAAGTTTCTCAAGGAAACTGTAGGTCAATTTGCTAAAAAGGGATCACCCTCCATAATAAGTCATTTGGAAATATATGAGGAGGCCATAAAAACTTTACATTTAGAACAGGACATACAGAAACTTGAATTTATTACCTGGGTATTCGAACCAAAACACCGGTATTTCTTTAATTCCCTTAGAGATATGGGTAGGGATTCTTGGTCAGATGTGGTCGCAGAAATAAAAACTGAATTTGGTCCCTATAAGTCCGCTACTGCTGCAAGTATTTACCCTGAAATGTAGACCTAATCAAAGTCCCAGGGAATTTTTGTCAGTCCTCAAAAATGCCTATAGTTTATCTGAAAAAGATCCCAATTTTGAAGGTAGTGAATTCATCCAGTTATTTTATGACGCTTTGCCCAATAAAATAAAATTTATTTTGGCCAGGAATTACCATCCTAGAAAAACTTTGGATTGGTTACTCACCGAGAGTACAACTCTGTATGCTGCAATACAAAATTGTGATGAGTCTCCTGATAGAAAATTCAAAAGAGCGAGTGAGGAAATAGCAGAAACTCACATAAAAAGAGATCAGGGAAAATTTGAGAGCCCTAAAAGGAGTTATGCTGAAGTGTTGAAAACTCCTAGACCTTCCCAGCCAAATAAAATTCAGCATAGGCCAGATGGGAATAAGGGTCCAAATGTTGCTGAAAAGAACCCAAACCACCAGAAGGAGTTTAGAAATAGACGGTTCCCTCCTTTTCAAAGATATCAAAATAATTATTATAGGGGATATCAACGTAGGCCAGAAAGGGCTCAAAGTGGTTCTGAGTCAGACGGTTCTGGGAGGTCACAATCATATCGGTCCCAAAATCAATCTCCCAAAGATTATGGGAGAAAGAGAAGTAGCCTATATGATCGAATGGATCAAATCCAAAACCAGTTTGGTATGTTGATGCAGCGGATGGAGGAATTGTCTAAAACCATCACTGCTAACCCTAAAAATCCTTTTTTAGGGGTAACCCCTCCTGTAGAGAGTCCTCCCCAAATATAAAGGGGGAGAAGCAGGTAAGTATGTCAAATGTTGCAGAGGTTGATGACTTAAATGTATGTGAAATGGAGCAATCTAATGTAATTGTATTTCCCCATAAAAGGAATTTAACCCTTACAAAGCCACATGGCAAGGCGGAGGGGAAACCTGTTTGTTCTGTCTTACAGCACACAAAGTCTTCAGCTGCACAGATGAAGGTATACGATCCTGCTAATAAAAGGAAGGAGGAGGAGTCGAGGACCAGTATAATTGCCAAGCAGGAAAACAATTTCAATAATCATTCCAAATATCTTTGTTCCATACAGGAAATAGAAAATAGATATTATATGAAAGTTGAATTATTTGATAATTTCTCACCAATAATAGCCTTGATACATACAGGTAGCCAAGCAACTTTATTATCTTTAAAGTACTTCCAACAATTGCAGGATGTATCTTCTAACAGGTATAAGTTAAAAAGTTTTAATGCTAACCTGGTAAGTGTCTCAGGCAATGCCCTCAAGGTTTTAGGTAAAGCTTGGCTGGATTTTAAAGTAGGAAATAAAGTAATTAGCCATCCTACATTGATTGTGGATATGCCCATTGATAGATTAATTATTGGCATTGATTTCCTGAAAAGATTAAGCCCAGTTATCGATTTTGTTAATAAGGTAATATGGTCTCAAGTGAGGATGCCCATTAATTATGAACAATCACAATCCTATCACAATAGGCGTAACTGCCATGTGATAGAGGAAAGGCCGGATTCCATTGAGGTACATTTCCGAAATAGCCAAGTCCCTGATGTCTCTTTCCTGCAAACCACTCCAAATTCCACTATAGGTGAACAGGAAGATAACACCATATGTGTGTCTCCTGAACGAGTAAAAGATGTCTGTTTGGAAGGGGATGTTCTTACAATCCACCTACACCCAGAAACTACTGACCCTACTGAGTTTAATGATCACGAACAATACCTAGTGGGAATGGAAAAGGTGGGTGATGAGATGTTCTTCCCAGTACAGGTGAATGACTTAGGAAGAACTAAGAGGGCTAAATTAGATTTGCGCCATGAAAATAGTTATATTAGTAGGGATCTACTAAATCAAGTAGCCCATTCTAAAGTGATTCGATATCCAAATCCACAGGATAATTGGATACATGTATATTAACCATTTCTATTGCAGGAAAATTGGCTACTCATTTATTCCTGGTGCTTGATGAACCCAGATATCCCATGTACATTGGCAACGATATTTTACATCGTTTTGCCATCCATGTGGATATAGTGAATGTCACATTATGGACAAGATTAAAAGGGAATCCTGGTGGTTTTATGGATGAACTTGAAGCACTCAAGTCATCCCAGATACTGCCTTATGCAGTCAATGTATTAGTGCCACGAGATATAATAATCTCTCCAGGTACTAGTAATTTCCTGTTACCCATTCAGGTGTCAAAAGGCCAAAAATTTAAGAATTGTGATGCATTGATATGCCTATCAAACAGAATGCAACAATTAGGTATTTCAGTAAATCATACCCCTATGGTGAATTTACAAACCTTTAAAACCAAAATAATTGTGAATAATGGTATGCCAAATGAAGTCCATATGTCTAAAGACACTATCATTGGTATGGCATTAGATTCAGATTATTAAACGTTTGGGTTTCAGAATGTAATTATTGGCCTAATACCTGAATCGTATCTAACAGAAGAACAATTGGTTGAACAAACATTTTATTCTTCTCCTGAAGGATTGTTCACCATTAGTTCAGTACATCCTTTTAATCTTGAAGAAGGTACCTGCAAGGTAGAGGAATCTTCCCTTACCTTTGATCATACAATCAATGAGCAGGAAGCCCAGGAATATCATGAGTTTGCTGAAAAAGCAGGTAAGTCAAATCATGACCTCACTGACAGGTTGGAGGAAACCTATGAAATAGGTCAACCAGAAGTTTTCCCAGGTTTTATGGAAATGGTACAGCAACAAATCTCATTAGCTGATGGATGCTCCAATGACCCAGAGCGACAACAACTAAAGGAAGTTCTCTTAGAATTCAAGGATATCTTTGCTAAAGATTCCTTTGATTGTGGTCTGACTGACATACACATTGCCAGGATTCAGACTGATCCTGAGGCACCTCCCGTTTATATCAAGCAATATCTTCTTCCACTAGCTTGTTACGACTCGCTAGTAGAGTTGAGCGAACACCTGGATGTTCGGGTTCGACGAGTTCGGCCGAACTTTCGAAAAATGTTCGGGTTCGGGATCCGAACTCGACCCGAACTTCATCCCGAACCCGAACCCCATAGAAGTCAATGGGGACCCGAACTTTTGGGCACTAAAAAGGCTGTAAAACACACCCGGAAAGGGCTAGAGGGCTGCAAAAGGCAGCAAAATGTAGTTAAATCCCCTGCAAACAAATGTAGATAGGGAAATGATGAGTTAACATAAAATAAATAAAAATTAAACAATATTAATTGGATTGAGGTCCCATAGCACAGAATCAGGCTTCAAGTCACCCACCAATGGAGAAGGTCACTTACTATTATTTTGACCACAGCACCCAGACAAAGGAGAGAGGTCCCACAGCAGAGAACCAGGCATCATATCACCCACCACAGGAGTAGGCCACCATTTAGTTACTTTGACCCCTACACCCAGACGGAGGAGAGAGGTTACACAGCAGAGAATCAGGCATTTAGATCACCCACCACAGGAGTAGGCCACCATTGAATCAGACCCCGGCAACCATGTCAGATGGCACAAGCATAAGCTTTATATCAATCAGCACAGGAGAGGGCGACTTTGACAGACTTTGACCCCTACACCCGGACGGAGGAGAGAGGTTTCAAAGCAGAGAATCAGGCATTTAGATCACCCACCACAGGAGTAGGCCCCAATTTAATGGGACCCCGGCAACCATGTCAGATGGCACAACCATCAGCTTCATATCAATCAGCACAGGAGAAGGCGACTTTGAAAGACTTTGACCCCTACACCCAGACGGAGGAGAGAGGTTTCACAGCAGAGAATCAGGCATTTAGATCACCCACCACAGGAGTAGGCCCCCATTGAATCAGACCCTGGCAACCATGTCAGATGGCACAACCATCAGCTTTATATCAATCAGCACAGGAGAAGGCGACTTTGAAAGACTTTGACCCCTACACCCAGATGGAGGAGAGAGGTTTCACAGCAGAGAATCAGGCATCATATCAACCACCACAGGAGAAGCCACCATTTAGTTACTTTGACCCCTGCACCCAGGAAGAGGAGAGAGGCACCACAGCACATATTCTGGCATCATATCAGCCACCACAGGAGAAGCCACCATTTAGTTACTTTGACCCCTGCACCCAGGAAGAGGAGAGAGGCACCACAGCACATATTCTGGCATCATATCAGCCACCACAGGAGAAGCCACCATTGAGTTACTTTGACCCCTGCACCCAGGAAGAGGAGAGAGGCCCCACAGCACATATTCTGGCATCATATCAGCCACCACAGGAGAAGCCACCATTGAGTTACTTTGACCCCCGCACCCAGGAAGAGGAGAGAGGCACCACAGCACATATTCAGGCATCATATCACACACCACAGGAGAAGGCCTCTTTCAGTGATTTAGGCCTTTGGACCCAGACAGAGGAGAGAGGCACCACAGCACATATTCTGGCATCATATCAGCCACCACAGGAGAAGCCACCATTGAGTTACTTTGACCCCTGCACCCAGGAAGAGGAGAGAGGCCCCACAGCACATATTCTGGCATCATATCAGCCACCACAGGAGAAGCCACCATTGAGTTACTTTGACCCCTGCACCCAGGAAGAGGAGAGAGGCCCCACAGAACATATTCTGGCATCATATCACACACCACAGGAGAAGGCCTCTTTCAGTGATTTAGGCCTTTGGACCCAGACAGAGGAGAGAGGTCAGAGATTAGCTTCATATCCCCCAGCACAGCAGAAGACCGCTTTATTTGACTTAGGCCTCAGCACCCAGACAGAAGACAGAGGTAGCATGGCAGAGGTTATGGCTTCATGTCACCCGTTAGTTTAACCGGCCACTTTCATCTGGTTAGGCCCCGGCGCCCAGACAGAGAAGAGTTTCATTCAACTGTGGGTTTCATAAAATTTGTATCAAATAAAGAAGTGGCCCGTAGCACAACAAGACATGTTTTAGGCAGTTAATAAGGACTACTCTGCACAAGGGAGGGACAGGTCCTGTGGGATCCATGCCTGGTTCATCTTTATGAAGGTCAGCTTGTCCACGTTGGCTGTGGACAGGCGGCTGCGCTTGTCAGTAATGACGCCCCCTGCCGTGCTGAATACGCGTTCAGATAAAACGCTGGCCGCCGGGCAGGAAAGCACCTCCAAGGCATAACATGCTAACTCTGGCCACGTGGACAATTTCGAAACCCAGTAGTTGAATGGGGCCGAACCATCCGTCAGGATGTGGAGGGGTGTGCAGACATACTGCTCAACCATGTTAGTGAAATGCTGCCTCCTGCTAACACGTTCCGTATCAGGTGTCGGTGCAGATAGCTGTGGCGTGGAGACAAAACTTTTCCACATTTCTGCCATGCTAACCCTGCCCTCAGATGAGCTGGCCGTGACACAGCTGCGTTGGCGACCTCTTGCCACTCCTCTGCCTTCACCTTCCACCTGTTCCCCTGTGACATGTGGGAATGCTCTCAAGAGCGCCTCTATCAGCGTGCGCTTGTACTCGCGCATCTTACGGTCGCGCTCCAGTTCAGGAATTAAAGTGGGCACATTGTCTTTATACCGGGGATCCAGCAGGGTGGCCACCCAGTAGTCTGCACACGTTAAAACGTGGGCAACTCTGCTGTCGTTGCGCAGGCATTGGAGCATATATTCGCTCATGTGGGCCAGGCTACCCATGGGTAAGGACAAGCTGTCCTCTGTGGGAGGCGTATCGTCATCGTCCACCGTATCCCCCCAGCCACGCACCAGTGATGGGCCTGGGCTGCCACCCCGCTGTGAACTTGCGTCATCCTCGTCCCCCTCCACCTCCTCCTCCTCATCCTCCTCGTCCTCCAGTACAGTGCCTTGGCTGGCGACTTGTGAACCTGTCCTCTGATGCTTAAACAAACCTCCCTCTGAGCCACTTCGAACAGACTGGCCCGAAAGTGTTAGAAACGAGCCCTCATCCTCCTCCACCTGGGCCACCTCCTCTAACATCATTGCCCTAAGTGTTTTCTCAAGGAGACATAGAATTTGTTATGTGTTTCTGATAACAGTGTCATCGCCACTGGCCATGTTGGTGGAGTACTCGAAACAGCGCAGCAGGGCACACAGGTCTCGCATGGAGGCCCAATCATTGGTGGTGAAGTGGTGCTGTTCGGCAGTACGACTGACGCGAGCGTGCTGCAGCTGAAACTCCACTATGGCCTGCTGCTGCTCGCACAGTCTCTCCAGCATGTGCAAGGTGGAGTTCCACCGGGTGGGCACGTCGCATATGAGGCGGTGAGCGGGAAGGCCGAAGTTCCGCTGTAGCGCAGACAGGCGAGCAGCGGCAGGATGTGAACGGCGGAAGCGCGCACAGACGGCCCGCACTTTATGCAGCAGCTCTGACATGTTGGGGTAGTGGTGAATGAACCTCTGCACCACCAAGTTCAGCACATGCGCCAGGCAAGGGATGTGCGTCAAACCGGCTAGTCCCAGAGCTGCCACGAGATTTCGCCCATTATCGCATACCACCAGGCCTGGCTTGAGGCCCACCGGCAGAAACCACTCGTCGGTCTGTTGTTCAATACCCCGCCACAACTCCTGTGCGGTGTGGGGCCTGTCCCCCAAACATATGAGTTTCAGAATGGCCTGCTGACGTTTACCCCGGGCTGTGCTGAAGTTGGTGGTGAAGGTGTGTGGCTGACCGGATGAGCTGGTGGAAGCAGTGGAGGAGGAAGCCGAGTAGGAGGAGGAGGCTACCGGAGGCAGAGAATGATGCCCTGCGATCCTAGGGGGCGGAAGGACGTGCGCCAAGGAACTGTCCGCCGGGGGCCCAGCCGCCACTACATTCATCCAGTGTGCAGTTAGTGAGATATAGCGTCCCTGGCCGTGCTTACTGGTCCACGTATCTGTGGTTAGGTGGACCTTGCCACAAATGGCGTTGCGCAGTGCACACTTGATTTTATCGGACACTTGCATGTGCAGGGAAGGCACGGCTTTCTTGGAGAAGTAGTGGCGGCTGGGAACCACATACTGCGGGACAGCCATGGCCATCAGCTTTTTGAAGCTGTCTGTGTCCACCAGCCGGAATGACAGCATTTCAAAGGCCAGCAGTTTAGAAATGCTGGCGTTCAGGCCAAGGGCTCGAGGGTGACTCGGGGGGAATTTGCGCTTCCTCTCTAAGGTTTGAGATATTGAGAGCTGAACGCTGCTGTGTGATATAGTGGAGACGCTAGTTGACGGTGGCGGTGGTGGTGGTGTCGGTGGCACATCCTCTGTTTGCTGCTCGGCAGGTGGCAACATTCCTCTCGAGGCGGAAGCCGAGGCAGCAGCGGTAGAGGGAGCAGGGGGAGCCTCAGCGAGTGCCTGGTTTTTAAGGTGTGTACCCCACTGCAGTTCATGCTTTGCATGTAGATGCCTGGTCATGCAGGTTGTGCTGAGGTTCAGAACGTTAATGCCTCGCCTCAGGCTCTGATGGCAGAGCGTGCAAGTCACTCGGGTCTTGTCGGTAGGACATTGTTTAAAGAAGTGCCATGCCAGGGAACTCTTTGAAGCTGCCTTTGTGGGGCTGGGTCCCTGTTGGCGATGTCCAGTAGCAGGCGAACTCTGGGGGCGGCGGCTCGTCTGCTTTGGCCCCCTGCTCCCTCTTTGGCTTCGCTGTTGTCTCGGTCTCACCACTACCTCTTCCTCTGAACTGTGAAAGTCATCGCCACGACCTTCAGTCCATGTGGAGTCTAAGACCTCATCGTCCTCTGCATCGTCTTCCACCCAGTCTCCCTCCCTGACCTCCTCCTGTTCAGTCTGCACACTGCAAAAAGACGCGGCAGTGGGCACCTGTGTTTCGTCATCATCAGAGAGTCGGTGACTCTGCTGTGGTGGTATTCCCATGTCCTCTTCATCTGGAGACATAAGTGGTTGTGCGTCAGTGCATGGTATGTCTTCCTCCACTGGGGAAGGGCTAGGTGGACGCCCCTGGGAAACCCTGGAAGCAGAGTCTTCAAACAGAAGAAGAGACTGCTGCATAACTTGTGGCTCAGACCGTTTCCCTGATATGCTTGGGGGTGATGTGACAGACTGATGGGCTTGGTTTTCAGGTGCCACCTGTGCGCTTTCCGCAGAAGACTGGGTGGAAGACCATGTGGTGAACGTGCTGGAAGCACTGTCGGCCACCCAATCGATTAATGCCTGTACCTGCTCAGGCCTTACCATCCTAAGAGCGGCATTGTGCCCCACGAGATATTGCGGTACATTCTGCCGGCTAGTTGAGGGAGTTCGTTCCCTACTGTGTGCGCCTGGGGCCGAACGGCCACGTCCTCTACCAGCAACAGAGGCTCCACGGACACCACCACGACCGCGTCCTCGTCCCTTAATAGTATTTTTCTTCATTGTTGCGATTCAACTCGCACCACAATGAAATATATTATTTTTTATAAGCAAAATCCCCTCACTGGAATACTTTCAGTCTTTTGACTGTATGGATTACAGATGGAATGACTGTTATATGTGAGTACCGCTTTCTTTGACAGATTCTAGTATGGGTACATATATGTTTTCCCAACCCCAGCAAATTAGTTTGCTAATTCCAGATGTATGAAACGCAGGCCTAACTGTATCTAGTATATTGAACGCCAGATAAACTAACTTGGCCTTTTTTAAATAAAAAAAATTCCCTCACTGGAATACTTTTAGTCTTTTGACTGTATGGATTACAGATGGAATGACTGTTATATGTGAGTACCGCTTTCTTTGACAGATTCTAGTATGGGTACATATATGTTTTCCCAACCCCAGCAAATTAGTTTGCTAATTCCAGATGTATGAAACGCAGGCCTAACTGTATCTAGTATATTGAACGCCAGATAAACTAACTTGGCCTTTTTTAAATAAAAAAAATTCCCTCACTGGAATACTTTCAGTCTTTTGACTGTATGGATTACAGATGGAATGACTGTTATATGTGAGTACCGCTTTCTTTGACAGATTCTAGTATGGGTACATATATGTTTTCCCAACCCCAGCAAATTAGTTTGCTAATTCCAGATGTATGAAACGCAGGCCTAACTGTATCTAGTATATTGAACGCCAGATAAACTAACTTGGCCTTTTTTAAATAAAAAAAATTCCCTCACTGGAATACTTTCAGTCTTTTGACTGTATGGATTACAGATGGAATGACTGTTATATGTGAGTACCGCTTTCTTTGACAGATTCTAGTATGGGTACATATATGTTTTCCCAACCCCAGCAAATTAGTTTGCTAATTCCAGATGTATGAAACGCAGGCCTAACTGTATCTAGTATATTGAACGCCAGATAAACTAACTTGGCCTTTTTTAAATTAAAAAAATTCCCTCACTGGAATACTTTCAGTCTTTTGACTGTATGGATTACAGATGGAATGACTGTTATATGTGAGTACCGCTTTCTTTGACAGATTCTAGTATGGGTACATATATGTTTTCCCAACCCCAGCAAATTAGTTTGCTAATTCCAGATGTATGAAACGCAGGCCTAACTGTATCTAGTATATTGAACGCCAGATAAACTAACTTGGCCTTTTTTAAATAAAAAAAATTCCCTCACTGGAATACTTTCAGTCTTTTGACTGTATGGATTACAGATGGAATGACTGTTATATGTGAGTACCGCTTTCTTTGACAGATTCTAGTATGGGTACATATATGTTTTCCCAACCCCAGCAAATTAGTTTGCTAATTCCAGATGTATGAAACGCAGGCCTAACTGTATCTAGTATATTGAACGCCAGATAAACTAACTTGGCCTTTTTTAAATAAAAAAAAAATTCCCTCACTGGAATACTTTCAGTCTTTTGACTGTATGGATTACAGATGGAATGACTGTTATATGTGAGTACCGCTTTCTTTGACAGATTCTAGTATGGGTACATATATGTTTTCCCAACCCCAGCACATTAGTTTGCTAATTCCAGATGTATGAAACGCAGGCCTAACTGTATCTAGTATATTGAACGCCAGATAAACTAACTTGGCCTTTTTTAAATAAAAAAAATTCCCTCACTGGAATACTTTCAGTCTTTTGACTGTATGGATTACAGATGGAATGACTGTTATATGTGAGTACCGCTTTCTTTGACAGATTCTAGTATGGGTACATATATGTTTTCCCAACCCCAGCACATTAGTTTGCTAATTCCAGATGTATGAAACGCAGGCCTAACTGTATCTAGTATATTGAACGCCAGATAAACTAACTTGGCCTTTTTTAAATAAAAAAAAAATTCCCTCACTGGAATACTTTATGGCTTTTCACTGTATGGATTACAGGTGGACTGGTATTAGTAGGGGTGACACAAGCACACCCAAGTCCCTGATGTAGGATTTCTATGGCACAGACCACTATTACAAGTGATTAATGGACGTTGGGAGAGATTGTGCTGCAGCACTAGTCCCAAGATAGCCGCCGCCTATCAGCCCAGTAACATGTGCCACAAAATGGTCTGCACAACCTTTAAAAAAAATAGCCTTGGACTGTGCTGCTAAATCGCTATTGGTCTGAATCCCAGGTGTAGATGTCTGACTTGTTTGGAGCTTTGGAATGCACACTGTGGCAGCTTCTGCTGCAGCACTACAAGTCGCAAAATGGCGGCCGGCGGTCAGCCCGGGTACATGTGGATGGAAAAATCACTCTGGCCACTCTAAAAATAGCCAATCCCTAGCAAAAAAGCAGCTCAGCTGCAGTTGTTCAGATGAATCACAGGTGGAGGAGAGAAATTTGCTTCCAGTTATTCAATTATCCCTGCCTATTCTCGCCCTAGCATCAGCTGCGTCTAACCCTGTTCTATTCACATCGGGAGTGAGCACGTCCCGACGTGCGCACAAGCTTATAAGAGGCTGAGTCACATGCTGCACTTGGCCAATCACAGCCTTGCCAATAGTAGGCATGGCTGCGATGGCATCTTAGGGCAAGTAGTATGATGCATGTTGATTGGCTGCTTTGCAGCCTTTCAAAATGCGCCAAAATACATGCCGAACGACGAACCCGAACCCGAACTTTTACGAAAAAGTTTGGGTTCGGGTCCGTGTCACGAACACCCCAAAATTCGGTACGGACCCGAACTATGCTCGAACTGTTCGCTCAACACTACTCGCTAGCGGAAATAATTCGTAATCTCAAAGAGAGAGGTATTATAAGACCAGTGCACAGTTCTTATAATAATCCTATTCTTGGAATTCTTAAACCGAATGGTCAATGGCGTTTATGTGCTGATCTTCGTCAGCTAAATAAGCGTGTATATATGTCCGGCTGGCCCGTGCCATATATAGACCAATGCTTGGTACAAATGCAAGGCGCTAGAATCTTTACCACCTTAGATTGCGCTCAGGGATATTGGACCATCAAGGTGAGTCCTGAAGACCAATACAAATTGGCCTTTACTTTTGGTAAAGAACAGTTTGCTTGGAATAGACTACCGTTTGGGTACATAAATTCAGGTCATGAATTTGCAGTGTTTTTACATAAGGCTATGCCTGATGCCACAGAAAGAGGAAACTTAACTTATGTAGATGACATTTTGATGAAAAGTACTTCATTTGACCAGCATATCCAAGAAATTAGACATGTACTGAATCAGTTGAAAGAGGCAGGTGTGAAAATTTCTTTACAGAAAGCCCAGTGGTGTCGAACCAAGGTAAATTTCCTTGGACATGAGGTTACCTGTGAAGGCCTGAATCCCCAAAAGAAAAAGGTGGAGGCTGTGATGAAATCTAAAACGCCTACCAATATCAGTGAACTAAGATCATTCCTGGGAATGATGAATTACTCCCGTAAATTCATTGATAACTATGCTGAGATTAGTAAACCGTTGCTGACATTGTTAAAGAAAGGTGTACCCTGGACATGGGGGGAGGATCAGGAACAAGCTATGTCTGAGCTTAAAAGACTCACCCAAGCCCCATGTCTAGCTTATCCAGAGGGGGGTAAACCCTTTTATCTGGAAACTGGTTTTACGAATCTTAGTATTAGTGCTGTCCTATGCCAAAAACAGGATAAATTGCATAAAGTTATAGCTTATGCAAGTAAATCCCTGTCACCAGTAGAAATAAAGTTTAGCGACTGTGAAAAAGCTTTACTAGCCACAGTCTGGGCACTTCAAAACTTTAGAAGTTTTGTACAGGGTGAGAAAATCATTGTTGAAACGGCCCATCAACCCCTACAATATCTACAGAGTGATAAAATTAGGGATGGTAACTTGTCTAATAGCAGGATCACTGCTTGGACCTTGTCTTTACAAGGATGGCCGTTGGAGGTTCGGTACAAGCAAAATAAAAAGTGTCCAGAAGCCCAAGGACTTGCTGAACTACATGATTGCGCCGCTCCTTCTCATATAGAAGAGCTGATAGATGATTTTCTAGAGGAACAAAAATCTTCCCCTTACAAAGTGTATGACGAAGACTATTGCTCTCTACTCCCCTGTGCGTACATAGATGGTTGTGCTTACCACACCACTATAGAGGATGAAAGAAAACTAGTGGCAGGAATTGGCATTACTTGGATAAATGAGTGCCCGAGTATTTCAATAGGTTACAGTATTGGTGCTAAGAGTAGCCAGGTAGCCGAATTAGCAGCTGTCTACCAAACTGTTAAAATTGCTATAGAGCACAATATAAAGGAATTCGTCATAGTTACTGATTCAAATTATGTGCGGAACAGTTTTGTAGAATACATGCCCACATGGAAGTGGAGTCACATGTTACGGTCCAATAACAAACCAGTGAAACACGCCAAGTTGTTTTGTACCATAGATGAGCTGGTCCGACATAATGATCTAACCATTTATTGGAAAAAGACTAAAGGTCATTCCAAAACCCAAAATAAAGATAAAGAGGGTAATGACCTAGCTGATAAACTAGCCAAACAAGGAGCCATAAATGGGGATCATGTGAATATAGATCATTTACTAGAGATGATTCCCGTTGACGCTATCACTAGACAACAGGCTAAGGCCCAAACTGAAAATAGTGTAGTTCAATGGAGCCAAGAATCTTCTAGTGAAGATCTGATCAAAAGCCAGAAGGAAGATCTAATATTGGGAATCTTCTATAAGCATATTGAGGATCCTAATAATAATCCCGTATCGGAGGATAATTGTCACGGGGTTCCGAAGGTGCACTCGGTCCCCCATTGCCCGCAGAACTTTTGCTTAGCTTTTGGAATGAGGTTCTGTGTTTGACCTCATTCCCAGGGCGGCTTTACTAGCTGGGTGGCTCCCTGCTCCTAGTCTGCCTTGAGCGCCGAGCTGATCACTCGGTGCTCGACTGGTTGGTCTGTCGGTCATGTGACGCTGGCCACGTCACATGACCCTCACTCCCCACTATAAATACAGGCAGCCTGCTGGCTACAGGTTGCCTGTTAATTTCTAGGTTCCTGGCTATTTGTTGGACTGCTGAATACTTACCTGATCCTGTTCCTGACCATCCTTTTGCCTGCTCCTCTTGTACTGCGCTTCCGTCCTGGTATTGTGACCTCGACTCCCACCTGACTACTCTCTTAGGACTCCTCTTGTACTTCTCTGCTCTCCTGGTATTTATGACCCCGGCTTCTCCTGACAATTCTCTGCTTGCTCCATTTGTACTTTGCAGCTTTCCTGGTATTGACTCGGTCCGTTCACGTCCTGTTGTTTGTCTGTCTGTCATCCCTGCACTTACTCCAAGTTAGGGATTGCCGTCCAGTTGTCCCCTGTCATTAGGACTCGCGAGGCAAGTAGGCAGGGCCAGGGGTAAGGGTGGAGCGCAGTGGTCACTTCCCTCCCCCCTGTGTGTGTGTGTACGCGACCGTTACAGATTAACAGGCCCAATAACCACTGTATTATGAATCCTCTGGTGACCCTGACTGACCATGTCTCTAATCTGACGCAGAGGGTGCAGGAGTTAGGGGAAAAACTCAGTTCTTTTGAGTTAGGGCAAGGTTCTTCCACTCCTCAGGCCTCCAGTCCGCATTTTGAGCCCCAGATTAAGCTCCCAGAACCCTTTTCTGGAGACCGGAGGAAGTTTCTCTCTTTTAAGGAGAGTTGCAAACTTTACTTCCGTTTGCGCCCCGTGTCCTCTGGCCCCGAGAGTCAACGCGTGGGCATTATCATTTCCCGATTACAGGGTGATCCCCAGGACTGGGCGTTCTCTTTACCTGCTGGCACCAGTTGTTTATATTCTGTGGAGGGGTTCTTTCAGGCCTTGGGTACCCTCTATGATGAACCAGACGGCTCTAAAGGCACTGGTTCAGGGCAATTTACCAGCGGAGGATTATTGCACCCAATTCAGAAGGTGGTGTGTCCCCTCAGGATGGAACGAACCAGCCCTGAAGAGTCAGTTCAGGTCAGGTCTGTCTGATAAATTAAAGGATCTTCTGGTCAGTTATCAACTTCCAGAGACCTTAGAGGAGATGATGACCCTTGTTGTCCGACTTGACCGACGGGTTAGAGAGAGACGACAGGAACAACAGTTCTCTTCCCAGATAGTGGTCCAGCCAGAGGCCTATCCCAGAGACAATGCTGAGGTCTCCACTGAGGAACCCATGCAGGTTGGCATGACCCGAGGGAATCTTCGCCGCAGACGTGGAGAATGCTTTTACTGTGGAGATCCTGACCATTGGATCAACCAGTGTCCTAAGAAGGTCCTCTCTGTCAAGTCTCCTAAGACAAGGCAACCTATAGACCAGGTACACCCTGAATTTTCTAAATGTAAGCTTTCGGTACCCATTACGATTTCTCTGGGAGTAGATAAATGGCCGGGTAAGGCCTTTATTGATTCTGGCTCAGCGGCTAGCTTTATTGACTCTGAGTATGCTATAAGATTGGGTATTCCTATGTTTGCCTTACCAACTCCTATCCATGTCATGGCTATTGATGCTACTCCTCTTATTGGTGGTACGGTGAGCTTATGTACCTCGGAGATTTCTCTAACCGTGGGTGTGTGCCACTCAGAGAGATGTTCGCTTCTAGTCCTGGAGAACCTACCTGCTGAGGTGGTACTAGGGTTGCCTTGGCTCCGACTACATAACCCCACTATAGATTGGTCCAATGGGGAGTTGGTGAGATGGGGGCCTAAGTGTGACTTGTGCTTGTCCGTGGTACAGGCTGGGGTCTCAGTAAAGTCTGATACTTTACCCTCTGTTGTTAAAGAATATTCTGATGTATTCTCATCACCAACCCCGGAGGTTCTACCCCCCCATAGACCTTATGATTGTACCATAGAGTTAGTAGAGGGGGCCAAGTTTCCTAAAGGACGAATTTATAATCTTTCTATGCCCGAACGCAAGGCCATGGAAGATTATATTAAGGAGAGCCTTGGTAAAGGGCATATTAGACCTTCTGCCTCTCCTATGGGGGCGGGGTTTTTCTTCGTTAAGAAAAAATATGGTGGTCTTAGGCCATGTATCGATTACCGGAGATTAAATAAAATCACTGTCCAGAAAAGATACTCCCTCCCATTGATTCCGGATTTATTTAACCAGGTTCTGGGGGCAACCTGGTTTTCCAAAATTGACCTGAAAGGGGCATAGAATCTAATCCGAATCAAGGAGGGAGACGAATGGAAGACGGCGTTCAATACTCCGGTAGGACACTTTGAATATCAAGTGATGCCTTTTGGACTCAGCAATGCCCCAGCTGTGTTCCAAAACTTCATGAATGACATTCTTAGGGAGTACAATTTGTTATTGTCTATCTTGACGACATTTTGATATTCTCTCCTGACTTCGAATCCCATGTGTCTCATGTTAAACAAGTATTAGAGGTGTTGAGGGAGAATCAGCTATCCGCTAAACAAGAGAAATGTGTCTTTGGTGTACAGGAGATTCTGTTTCTAGGGCATGTTCTGACTCCTCACGCCTTCAAGATGGATCCTGGTAAGGTACTAGCAATTAACCACTTGCCATCTGGGCCATTTGCCCCCTTCCTGACCAGGCCAAATTTTGCAAAACTGACATATCTCACTTTATGTGGTAATAACTTTGGAACGCCTTTATTTATCCAAGTCATTCAGAGATTGTTTTCTCGTGACACATTGTACTTCATGATGATCATAAATTTGAGTCAAAATATTTCACCTTTATTTATGAAAAAATCCCAAATTTACCCAAAAATTTGAAAAATTCGCAATTTTCTAAATTTCAATTTCTCTGCTTTTAAAACAGAAAGTGATACCTCATAAAATATTTATTATTTAACATTCCCCATATGTCTACTTTATGTTGGCATCATTTTGGAAATGTCATTTTATTTTTTTAGAACATTAGAAGGCTTAGAATTTTAGAAGCAATTCTTCAAATTTATAAGAAAATTGCCAAAACCCACTTTATAAGGACCAGTTCAGGTCTGAAGTCACTTTGTGGGGCCTACATAGTGGATACCCCCATAAATGACCCCATTGTAGAAACTACACCCCTCAAGGTATTCAAAACCGATTTTACAAACTTTGTTAACCCTTTAGGCGTTCCACAAGAATTAAAGGAAAATGGAGATCAAATTTTTAAATTTCACTTTTTGGGCAGATTTTCCATTTTAATCAATTTTTTTCTTTAACACATCGATGGTTAACAGCCAAACAAAACTCAATATTTATTACCCAGATTCTGCGGTTTACAGAAACACCCCACATGTGGTCATAAACTGCTGTATGGGCACACGGCAGGGCGCAGAAGAAAAGGAACTCCACATGGTTTTTAGATGCTATGTCCCATTTGAAGCCCCCTGATGCAGAATTACAGTAGAAACTCCCAAGAAGTGACCCCATTTTGGAAACTAGGGGATAAGGTGCCAGTTTTATTAGTACTATTTTTGGGTACATATGATTTTTTGATCATTCATTATAACACTTTATGGGGCAAGGTGACCAAAAAATTGGTTGTTTTAGCACAGTTTCTATTTATTTATTTTTACAGCGTTCACCTGAGGGGTTCAGTCAAGTGACATTTTTATAGAGCAGATCATTACGGACGTGGCGATACCTAATATGTATACTTTTTCTCATTTATTAAAGTTTTACACAATAATAGCATTTTTGAAACAAAAAAATTATGTTTTATTGTGTCCATGTTCTGAGAGCTATAGTTTTTTTATTTTTTGAGAGATTTTCTTATGTAGGGGCTCATTTTTTGCGGGATGAGGTGAGGGTTTTATTGGTACTATTTTGTGGGACATACGCGTTTTTGATCACTTGGTATTGCACCTTTTGTGATGCAAGGTGACAAAAATTGCTTGTTTTGACACCGTTTTTTTTTTTTTTTTTTTACGGTGTTCACCCGAGGGGTTAGGTCATGTAATATTTTTATAGAGCTGGTTTTTACGGATGCGGCAATACCTAATATGTATACTTTTTTTTATTTTTTCTATTTTTAACTTTTTTTTTTCATTCCTTACTTGGGGGCTTTTTTTTTTTTTACATGTGAAACTTTTTTTTATTTTTTTATTTTCAACCTTTTATTTTTATTTTTTTTATTTTACACTTTTCGTCCCCCATAAGGTCATACAAGACCTCTGGGGGACATTTGCTTCACTTTTTTTTTTTTTTTTCACTGTTGATTTCTCCTGTAACTGGGGCTGACATAGTAGCCCCAGTTACAGAAGAAATGCACCCCTAGAGAGGCTGTACAGCAGCAATCCAGCACTGTACAGCCTCACAGCAGGGCTGATCGAGGTCTCTGAGAGACCTCACACAGCTCCTGCACACTCCGGTCACGGCGGTCACATGACCGCCGGGCCGGAACAGGAAGCGCACAGCGGTGAGCGCTGTGTCTGCAGCGATCTAGAAGGCAGGGACACCTGGGCACTGTCCCTGCCTTGTCTTAGGGTTGCCCTGCTGTCACTGACAGCGGGCAACCCGATCAGCAGCTGCACGATTAGCATGCAGCTGCTATTTCTGAAAGGACGTTCTAAAACGTGCTTTCAGAAATAGACGTCCACCCATAGGACGTTTATATCCTATGGGCGGACGTGAAGCGGTTAAGGAATGGGTAAGACCTTCATCCTTAAAGGCCTTACAACGGTTCTTAGGTTTCGCCAATTACTATCGTAAATTTATTATGAATTTTTCCGTAATTGCTAAACCGTTGACTGACCTTACTAAGAAAGGGGCGGATTTGGAGAATTGGTCTACTGAGGCCATTTCTTCATTTGAAAAATTAAAAGAGGCATTTAGTAGCGCTCCCATTCTGATCCAGCCTGATCAGGAGAGACCTTTTATTGTGGAGGTGGATGCGTCCGAGGACGGCGTAGGAGCAGTCCTTTCACAAGGTCCTGCTAGCCTCACTAATCTGAGACCATGTGCCTTCTTCTCCAGGAAATTCTCTCCCACGGAGAGAAACTACGACATAGGGAATAGGGAGCTGCTGGCCATTAAATGGGCATTTGAGGAGTGGAGGCATTTCCTGGAGGGGGCAAGACATTGTGTAACTGTTGTCACTGACCATAAAAACCTTATGTTTCTCGAGTCTGCTAAGAGGTTAAATCTCCGTCAAGCCAGATGGGCTCTGTTTTTTACTCGTTTAGATTTTTCCATCACGTTCAGGCCAGGAAGTAAAAATGTGAAGGCGGACACATTATCTCGGAGCTTCCAGGCTTTTTAACCTACTGAGGTACCACCTGAATCCATCCTACCAGCAAAAATCTTCTTAGCAGCTCTTACCCAGGATATCTCGGCTCGCATTAGGTCTGAACAACATCTGGCACCGGTATCCACCCCAACAGATAAGTTGTTTGTTCCCGTACAATTTCGTCTCCAGCTGTTGGGTGAGTGTCACGATTCAGCCTTTTGTGGACATCCGGGTGTTGAGGGCACTAAGGATCTGGTTTCTAGATCTTATTGGTGGCCCACTCTAACTAGGGATGTCAAGTCCTACGTGTCAGCCTGTGAGGTTTGTGCCAGGTCCAAGACACCTAGGACTCGCCCTGCTGGTAACCTACGACACCTACCCATTCCCAGTAGACCCTGGTCCCATATCTCGATGGACTTTATAACTGACCTACCGCTGGCGGAGGGTAAGACTGTGGTTTGGGTAGTGGTTGATAGGTTTAGCAAGATGGTTCATTTCATTCCCCTGTCTAAACTTCCGAATGCTAAAACCCTGGCATCTATTTTTGTGAGAGAGATTGTTCGTTTACATGGCATCCCGGAAAATATTGTTTCTGACAGGGGTGTGCAGTTTGTGTCCAAATTCTGGAGGGCCTTCTGTCAAAGATGTAAAATTTCATTGTCTTTTTCTTCCGCCTACCATCCTGAGAGTAATGGGCAGACTGAACGCCTTAATCAGTCTGTGGAACAATTCTTGAGGTTGTATGTTGCTGATGACCAGCAATTATGGGTCAAATTCCTTCCGTTGGCTGAATTTGCTTTGAATAACCGTGTCAATTCTTCTGCTGGGGTCTCCCCTTTCTTTTGTAACCATGGTTTTCATCCCCGTTTTCATTCTGGGTCGTCCGTCTCCTCCTCTAACCCTGAAGCGGATAAACTCTCCTCCGAACTGTACACAGTTTGGGCCCGGGTTCAATCGAACCTAGAAAAGGCTCAATGTTCTCAAAAACTCAAGGCCGATAGGAGACATTCAAGGGGGGTAAACTTTCAGGTTGGGGATAAAGTATGGTTGTCCTCCAAGAATCTATCTCTCAAGGTAACTTCTAAAAAATTTGCTCCTCGTTTTATTGGACCATATAAGATCACGGAAGTGATTAACCCAGTATCTTTTAGGTTGGAGCTGCCTGAGTCATTCCACATTCATAATGTGTTCTATAAATCTCTGCTTAAAAAATATTTTGAACCGGTAGTACCATCAAAAGCCTCGCCTCCGCCGGTTCTTGTTAATGATGCTGTCGAGTATGTGGTGTCTAAAATAGTGGATGTCAGGAAGGTGCGTAATTCCTTGCAGTACCTGATTCACTGGAAGGGGTATGGACCTGAAGAGAGATCTTGGGTACCTGCCAGGGAGGTTCATGCTCCTAGACTTGTTCGTAAATTTCATTTAGAACACCCTGAAAAGCCATCGCCTGAAGTCTTGGGTCCGGTGGCCCCTTTTAAAAGGGGGGGTACTGTCACGGGGTTCCGAAGGTGCACTCGGTCCCCCATTGCCCGCAGAACTGTTGTTTAGCTTTTGGAATGAGGTTCTGTGTTTGACCTCATTCCCAGGGCGGCTTTACTAGCTGGGTGGCTCCCTGCTCCTAGTCTGCCTTGAGCGCCGAGCTGATCACTCGGTGCTCGACTGGTTGGTCTGTCGGTCATGTGACGCTGGCCACGTCACATGACCCTCACTCCCCACTATAAATACAGGCAGCCTGCTGGCTACAGGTGGCCTGTTAATTTCTAGGTTCCTGGCTATTTGTTGGACTGCTGAATACTTACCTGATCCTGTTCCTGACCATCCTTTTGTCTGCTCCTCTTGTACTGCGCTTCCGTCCTGGTATTGTGACCTCGGCTCCCACCTGACTACTCTCTTAGGACTCCTCTTGTACTTCTCTGCTCTCCTGGTATTTATGACCCCGGCTTCTCCTGACAATTCTCTGCTTGCTCCATTTGTACTTTGCAGCTTTCCTGGTATTGACTCGGTCCATTCACGTCCTGTTGTTTGTCTGTCTGTCATCCCTGCACTTACTCCAAGTTAGGGATTGCCGTCCAGTTGTCCCCTGTCATTAGGACTCGCGAGGCAAGTAGGCAGGGCCAGGGGTAAGGGTGGAGCGCAGTGGTCACTTCCCTCCCACCTGTGTGTGTGTGTACGCGACTGTTACAATAATTATACCCAAAAAGAAGACCTCCGATTACTTATGAAATCCAAATCCCAATTTAGTATTCAAGATGGGTTATTAATGAGAACCTCTAAAAATGGTATTCAGCAGTGGGTAGTTCCTACTACATTTAGAGGTTTAATGTTACAGCATGCCCATGATGCCCCTACAGCTGGTCATCGTGGAGAGAAGATTACATATGAGTCACTACGTGATTATGCCTACTGGCCTCATATGTTAAAGGATGTCCAGAGTTATTGTCAAGGTTGTTTGGTATGTGCGCAATTTCAACATCGTGCTCCACTTCAGAAGAAAGGTTTTTCATTACCCTGGTCTGACATCCAAATCGATTTTATTGGTCCTGTTACCCGGTCATCCCGAGGGAATAAATACATGGTAACCGTCACTTGTGTGTTTACAAAATGGGTAGAGTGTGTACCGGCCCGCAATAACACAGCCGAGACCTGCGCATTTTTGTTGATTAACCATGTATTTTCCAGATTTGGGTTACCATTAAGGATTGATTCAGACCGTGGATCACACTTTGTAAGTGAGGTAATGGCGAAGATGTGGAAGATGTTGGGTGTGAAGAGAAAATTACACATTGCTTATCATCCAGCATCTAGCGGATCCGTTGAGCGTTATAACCAGTCTATTGTCAACATCCTTAAGAAATATGTTAAGGAGTCGGGTAAAGACTGGGATATAAGGCTACCATTAGTACTCATGGCCATTAGAGCTACTCCAAGCAGGGCTACCCAGATGTCACCTTTTGAGCTGATGACGGGGAGAAGAATGGTACTTCCTCAACATCTGTTGTATCGCACATCAGATCATAACCTGATCAATGCAGCCACGACACATCAGTATGTGGAGGACCTTCGTAAGTATCTTCAACACGCGTTTGCTTTTGCGCAGAAGAATCTTGAGAAAGCTGCCGTAAGTAACAAAACTTATTATGACTTGAAAACTACCAAAAAGGAATATGAGGTAGGAGATAGAGTGTATCTCTATAACTTTGCCCGGGATCGGGTAAAAGAAAGAAAATTTCTCCCATCATGGAGAGGTCCATATGATGTAATTGATAAAATATCACCTGTAGTTTATAAGGTAAAAATTAATACCAAAGATGGTTTCATCGAGAAATGGGTCCATGTAAATTAATTACGAGTATGTCATCCGAGATCACAACTGAGAATCATAGAAGGTGACGCTGAATAAGACAATAAATAAGTATTGCGTTAATCTGATTTCTCTCAGTTCATAGATGTTCCGATTCTGGTGTTTCCTTGCAAAGCATTTTTACATAGCAACGCTAGGTAAACTGTATATCTCGAAAGATTGAAGAATATGTATTCATATTTTCATTTTCTTTTATAGAAAAAGGACGGGCGGAACCAGACGTGATTCCTGGCGATGATGATGACAACAAAGATACAGATATCGTGCGGATGGTGTTGATCCGAGAGGTCCAATTGAAGACGGAACTAATCATCAACCCGAATCTACAGCCGTGTTTCAGATGTCCCAAGATTGGGAATGATGGCAAAAGAGATTTTACTTCAAGAATCTTAGTGAAATTGGATCCAAGGACATCCATTGGATCAAGATACCGGATATTACCATTTTAGCTTGGGAAAGGAACCAAATTGGTACATTATGCATGGGAACAAAGTCACAGCAATAATGGCATGATTGGTGCCAAGTTTTGCATATTCTTACATGCTAAAACCATTGGACACAGGATCTCTGTGACAATATACTTTTCCGGGATTGACTTTATGATGCGACGGATAAAATATTGATGGACATGAAAATTCTTCTGACCTTCTCCCAGTTAGGTCTTAAGGGGATCCTTGACTAACGTGGGAAGAAGGGGGGGATTTGTCAGAACTATTGGGTATAAATAAAGTCTATAAGTATAAGGCCTATATAAGATGTCTGAAAATAAGCCTAAAGAACAACCATTTTGTCTTATTTTAAGAGGGCAGAGTGAGTTCAAGATTTTAACTCAGAATTACTAACCTAAGATTAACAATCTGTACCAAAGTGTTTACCCAAGTCTGTTGTTAGTAATTGCCTAGATAAGACAATGTATTAGACATATGCTGAGTCTTGATGATTTTCAGTGTATATAAAGACTCTAATCTTTCTTTGGGGCTTTTATATTAAGCAATGTATGAGTAGATTGATTTTATATCATCAATTTAAATACGTGTGTTGTACTGTATATATAAGAGTGTGGTCCTTATAGATATATTCAGTTTTAAGGTTAGAAATTACTCTGTCATTTTTAGAATTTCTCTCAGTGTAAAACTCAAGTAAATTATTTCTTTCCTTAAGGTTTTCTTGTATGGAGAAATGTGGACACAGGTGATCATAAACAAACCTTGTCTTTTCCCCAGAACAATGACTTGAGTATGGTCATGTGTATCTTGATTTAATTAGGTCTGGTCAAAAGATTAAGGGATATGCGAGGTGTTTGACTAAATACAAAAGTCATTGTCTATTTAAGATCTCCTCAAGGTTGTGTCTGAAACTTTAGTTAAAATTTAGTAAATAGATAAGAGAAATAAAGTGCCTCGATTTTTGTATGGAGTACTAGTGCCATCTAGTGTTAGGGTAGCATAAAGATCTAGCATGTATTTTCCCTAGAGGGAGGTTCTATTAATTAAAAGTGAGGTCACTAGTTAATGATAAAACTTGGCCAAGCCCTTTCTAAGATAGGATAAAAAGATGGTCTGCGCTGACCATCGATCTATCTCTCTCTCTAACTATCATCATCAAGGGACGATCATCAAGGGACGATCATCAAGGGAAAAGACCAGATCCAGCCCTGACCACCTTTTCAGTCATTGGAGGCAGCCATCTTAGAACCATTGAAACTGATTTCTGCTAGCTTACATTTTGGTATAGTATAATTAACCTTACCTATATTTCATAGGATAATTAAGTAACATAATACATATTTATATATATATATATTCAATTAACCATACCTTGTGTATAGTATCTGTTTTGGAGTAAGATTGGGGTGTACCTGCAGCATCATCCTGAAAATTAATCCAATACAGGGAGATTAAAAATATACTGGTGAAAACACGGTATTATCTCAAAGGAACTGAACTCAGTTCTAGACCGGTACGGTTGATTTTATATATATATATATATATATATATATATATATATATATATAAATATATGTATAGGTAAAAGATAAACCAGATTTGGGTTTAATCGGACATTTGTCGGCTGAGAGAAATCAAGTATTAAATTGATTTAAAATATAATTGAGGGGTATCATTATAAGAAGGCAAAATTGTGTAGATATATATTCTCAATTATTTTTGACTTTCTCACTATTTTGCATATCATTGATTGAATTTCAATTGTCAACAATTTTATTATATATATTATTTTGTACTAATATTTGTATAAATAAATTACATATATATTTTGTCTGTAACTGGGTTTTGTCTTCAATTCAACGCAGATCACGAGCTTGTTTTAGCTTGATATTTATGATAATAAATTTTAATCTCCTTCATTATAGATTTTAATTTATTCACATAAATAATATAGACTGTCAATCGGAGACAGCATAAATATTCCGACATGGACAATGAATCAGAGGAGAGCCATGCTAGGGACTAGCAATAAGAGGGAAGACATACTGGGTACTAGGAATGATAGTGGAGCCATGTTAGGGACTATTAACATGAGGATCGTCCATGGTGGGGACCAGGAATGAAAGGTGGAGCCATGATAGGGACTAAAAATGAGAAGAGGAACCATGGTTGGGACCATGAAGGAGACAAGGAACAATAGTGGGGATTAGGAATGAGAGGGGGAACCATGCTTGGGACTAAGAATGAGAGGAGGAGTCATGGTGAGAACCAGTAATGAGATAAGGAATAGCATAAGGAGCCATGATAGGGACTAAGAATCAGAGGGGAACCATACTGGGGACCAGTCATAATGGGTGTGGCCATTCTGGGGATTGGGAATGAAGGGGCAGCTATAATGGGTATCAGGAATGAGAGGTGGAACCATAGTGAAGACCAGGAATGAGATGGGGCAACATGGTGGGACTAAGAATTAGATGGGAGTCATGCTGGATACCAGAAATAAGAAGGAGAACCTTACTGGGGAACAGTATTGAGAGGGGAGCTATACTGGGGACTCAGAATGAGAGAGGAAGCTATACTAGGGATCAGGAATGAAAGCAGAGGCCATGCTGAGGACCAAGAATGAGAAGGTGAGTCATGCTGGGAATCATGATTTAGTGGGAACTATGCTGAAGACAAGGAATGAGAGGGGGACCCATGCTGAGACTAGGAATGAGAGAGAGCCACATGAATAAGAGGGAGAACCATGCTGGGGATCGGCAATGCGAAGAGAAGCCATGTTGGGGACAAAGAATGAAAGGTTATTCATCCTGGTGGCCATGAATGAGAGGGAGGAGCCATGCTGGGGACCAGGAATAAGAGGGGGAACCATGGTAAAGTCTAGTGAGATAAGTCATGTTAGTGAACAGGAATAAGAGAGTCATGCTGGAGACCAAAAGTTAGGGTGTGCCATCTTGAACTGGGAAAGTAAGGGTCAGAAAGGGAAATAAGGGGGTCAACAATGGTTATGTGTGTGGTTGCCATGACTTGTATACAGTAACATGATTGTTTCATTAGTTCTCGTCTGGGTCTGAATTAATATAATTTTGGTAACCTTCATCATTATTTCTGTTTATTTTTGTTCTGTACATTTGTTGATTCCATTAGACACTTTAACCTTCAAATGTATCCTTTTTTCCTTGAGAAGACCACCCCCATAAAAGACAATTTTTACGTCCACATTTGTGTGGTCGACTCAGAGGTTTTACTGTAATTGACCTTGAAGGATCTGACCTGTCCAAAATGCTCAAATTCCTGGATAATAGCCAGAAGGGAGACACTGGGGTTGGATATATACAGCAAAGAGGTAATCTGCATAAAGGAATAACATAAAGTGTCTCTGTCCCGGCTCTATCCCAGACAAAGAGAAGTATGGATAAACGGCACCCCGGTTGCATACCGTTCCAAATGGACAGGGAGATGGAGAGTATTCTGCGGACATTAACTCTAGTAGATGTAGCCTGATCTTATCTAGCAAACACTGCTCTAGCAAACGCTGCTCTGAGGACTGCTCTAACACAGGACCCATGGACTCGGTCGAATGCTTTTCTGAAACCAAGGATGCTGAGATCACCCAGTGTTGAAAAATAGAGATCTAGAGGAGTGGCTCCTTGTCGTCACAAACTTCCCTCCTAGGACCAAAACCCACTTGGTTGCTGTTATTCATATGTCAGAATAGCAGGGTTAGCCAATTATCGATGGCTTTGGCGTTAACCTTCACGTCAAGAATGATTAATGAGATAGGACCCCCATCTTTTAGGCTTGTGGCTCAAGTCCGCCATTGTCCTGCTGTTGTCCAGCTCTCAAGTGGTAAAAGTGCTCTGACCTGCTCTGCTCGGATCCGGGCTGTGTTTACACCCAACATAGATGCAGCAAAAAAGTCCAAATGGATCCAGCGAGTAAAATCAATCATTCTTAATTTCTTCATTTAAAAAAAAATGTATAAACAAGTTATCCTCCTGCATAAAAGCAACGCGTTTCACCCATAAGACAGGTCTTCATGGATTCATAGTATAAAGTATTCAGATACAGGCATGTAACTGAGCAAAAAGGGAGGAATGAAATCAATTGAAAATGTTAAGTAACGACCGCAGTGCAGGTGTAGGGTAAAATGTAAACAATATTAACTCTTGATGTACATGCCTGTGGCTGAAGACTGACTTGCACAAAAAAATATATATGAGTAAATAATATAATGACACGATGTACAATAATGCAGGAATTAGAAACAATCATATATTAATAATGTAATAAAATATCTGTATGATAATTCATTCCATAAGGGTGAGCTGTGTTTAAAGTAAAAATCCAGAAAGCTTCTCTCTCCAATAATAATTTTTTTAAACTGCCCCCTCGCTTGTATAATTTTACTTTTTCTATACCAATTAAACTGAGGGACGCAACCTTACTATTATGTTGTTCCAAAAAGTGTTTAGATGCGCCAGAGATGTGTCGATTTTTATTTTTGTTGGTAATATCATTCAGATGCTTAAGAAAACGCACCTTCAGTTTTCTGGTTGTACTGCCTATGTAAGGCTACTTTCACACTGGCGTTTTGAATTCCGTTTGTGAGATCCATTTCAGGGATCTCATAAACGGTTCAAAACGGATAAGTTCAGCCCCAATGCATTTTGAATGGATAATGATCCCTTTAGAATGCATCAGTTTGGCTCCGTTTGCTTGCAGCGTTTTGGTGTTCGCCTGGCGATGCGGAGCCAAACGGATCCGTCCTGACTTACAATGTAAGTCAACGGTGGCGGATCCATTTTTACTGACACAATTTGGTGCAATTGAAAACGGATCCGTCCCACATTGACTTTCAATGTAAGTCAGGACGGATCCCTTTTGACTTTGTTCTTCATAATGCAAACGGATCCGCTCTGAACGGATACAATTGTTTGCATTATAAGTGTGGATCCGTCTGTGCAGATACCAGACGGATCCGCACCTAACGCAGGTGTGAAAGTAGCCTAAGCCAATGTGCACATGATCATATATATGATGCCTTTTGTGTTGCAATTTATGTTGCTTTTTATTTTGTATTTTATTTCTTTTTGGGTGTGTGGGAATTCTTTGGTTGAGTGAACGTAACAGCAAGTTTTGCAGGGATGATTCCCACAGGGATTAAAAACCTAAATTGGTTAGCCATGTGAGCGATTTGGAATAATTTGTTTTTAAATCACTAGGTGCAATTTTTTTTACCTATTGTTTGAGCTTTCCTGTAAGACACTCTAAATCCTTCTGATAATATGTGATGTAATTTCTATCTTCATAAATTATTGGTATATTGTCACGAAAAGGTAGGAATAAGTGCAGCCCTAAACTCCACCCACTCCCCTATCCCTACCTACTTGCATGGTCCGTCCTACCCGACGGGGTACAACTGGACGTCAGTCCCCAGCTTACGTATGTGCAGGGGCCTAAAGGGAGGAAACAACAAGGGGGGAAAACAAAAGACAAGGACAGAAAACACAGAAGCAACAAGCTTCCCAGGCTGGGTGAAACCACAACTGAAACAGATGGAAGCCAAGGTCAAGACCCAGGAGGTAACAAGGGCACAAAGAGATAATTCAAGATCAAAGTCAATACAAGCCGAGGTCAGGAGCCAAGAGGTCGCGTCAGTACAAGGGGTAACACAAGATCGAAGTCAAATACAAGCCGAGGTCAAACAAAAGTAGTCACACATGCAGAGAACGCTAGTGAGGTAACAAGACCAATCACAGGCAACCTGTGGCCAGCAGGTTACTTGTTTAAATAGGTCTAATTGATGGGTCACGTGACTTGGCCAGTGTCTAGCACATCAATACACCTGAGCGCCGACTCATTGACTTCGGCGCTCAATTTCCCCCTGCTCCTTGTCTAGGGGACAAATTACATCAGCCACGCTGAAGGGGCGTGCGCGGCCGGGTCCTCTCCGCCCCCTTGTTACCATGGAGACGAGGACGCCGGCTCACGATTGGGATGCCAGCGGCACTGCAGGGAGAGAGTGCATCGCCCGCTCCCCGGTACATATAGTGTTGATCGCGAAAATTCGAATTGCGAATTTTTATTGTGAATATTGGCACTTCAAGAATTCGCAAATATCTAGAATATAGTGCTATATCTTCATAATCTCCAATATTCTAGATTTTTTTTCATCAGTACCCTTGATCCCTCACTGCTTCTTGCTTGTGGGCCAATGAGAAAGCTGCAATGTCTTTGACTTTAGGAGTAGTGTTAATCGCTAATTTTCGTATCACAAATTTTTATCGCAAGTTTTCCGATTTCTGATTTTCGCAATCAAGAAAATAATGACCGGAGATCATGAATTCTCGTATATATGAGGAATATTTGCCCAAATATTCGCGAAATATCGCGAATTCCAATATTGCCCCTGCCTGTCACGACTGTGACTGATCCAGACAGGTCTGGGAGAAGAAGGTCGCAGCGACTTGCTACTCGCGATAGCTTGTGAGTTTGCTCCGTGGTTCAGGGTATGTCATCCAGGTTTTGCCTTGTGAACCTTTTTGTCCTGACTAGGAGTTTGTAGGCATCCTTCTCAGGTGAGTCCTGTCTGCCACTCCCAGATACTATATTAGTTTCAGTTTCACTTGCAGTCATTGCCAGATATAGTCCTTACTTCCAGTTCTATGCTGACCTTTGAAGGAGATCGTTTGATGGTGTTGCTGTGGAGCTCTTGTCCGGCGTGGACTGTCGTGATTGGGATCGCCTTCTCTGCTCGTGACTGGATAAGTCTATCTCTGCTATAGTTTGTTTGTTGCTGTCTTCCCCTGCTGTTCTCCTAGACATGAGTGATGGTGACTAGTGCTCCCATCGGCCTTTCCCCACTCTAGGCTTGTTAGGGTGACTGAGGGTTTAGGCATCCTGCTCGCCGCACAGGTTCACACCCCGTCTAGGTTATCAGGGCAGACAGGTGCCAGCTTAGGGTTAGTCAGGGGTGGCCATACTATTCCCATCCGTAGATAAGGGTCCCCCTTCCCCTCCGTCTGGTGCGACACGACTGCTGCTGGGATAGCGGTCGTGACAGTATATCTGGCCTTTTAAAAAAAAAAAAAAAAGTGACATTTCTTTTTTTTTTTTTTGCTTGCTGTTTTGCTTTGTATTTTTCTGTTCCACTATGGATCCGGTTACGGTTTTGGCGAAACAATTACAGGGATTATCCCTTGAAGTGGCAGGATTAAAAGCAACAGTGTTGCAGCAGCAGCAGCAATCCTTGGGTTCCACCGTTGCTACGGGAAACCAAGGTACTCCTGAGCCAAAAGTGGCTTTACCTGATAGGTTCTCAGGAGGGAGAGACCAATTTGTAACCTTCAGAGAGGCTTGCAAATTGTTCTTCAGGTTACGCCCTAGATCCTCCGGCGGTGAGGAACAACGGGTGGGCATTGTAATTTCTCTCCTGCAAGGAGATCCGCAGGCTTGGGCTTTCTCCCTACCATCAGACTCTCTGGCCTTACGATCAGTGGAGGAGTTTTTTGAAGCCCTGGGTCTCGTATATGATGACCCAGACAGGGTCTCACTGGCTGAGTCTAAGCTACGTAGACTTCGGCAAGAGAACCGGTCTGCTGAACTATATTGTTCCGAATTCCGTAGGTGGGCTACTGATACGTTATGGAATGACTCGGCCCTTAGGAGTCAGTTCTGCCAGGGGTTGTCTGAAAAATTAAAAGACGCGCTGGCGGTATACGAGGTCCCTGGGTCTCTGGAGGCTGCTATGTCTCTGTCCATAAGAATCGACAGACGACTCAGGGAGAGACTATTAAATTTTACGGAGGCCTCTATAGGGCAGGGATCGGTTTGTTATGATCCAGTCGAACCAATGCAAATAGGGGGCGCCACTAGATGGGTGAATCCTCCTAAGTTCCGCCGTAGGTCAGAGGTTTGTTTTCGTTGTGGGGGGAGGGGTCATTTTGTAAAGGTTTGTCCCTCAGAACCCAAGAGACCACAAACAAAGGAGCCGCCGGAAAACTAGAGTCCCCAGATTGTGCGGAGGATAACAGTCTGGGCGTATTCGTTTCCTCCATACGCATGTCTCAGTTTTTGTTGTCCGCTACCGTTGAGGCGGGCAATAAGACTGAGATCTGTTCCGTCTTTTTGGACAGTGGGGCGGGGGTCAACTTGGTGGATTCACGGTTTGCTCAGGCTCTGGGTTTTACTCCGGAACCGATACGCAGAACTATTCCTGTTTTTGCCATCGACTCCTCCCCTCTTACTCAGAAAAAGTTAACTCAGATCATCCATAATATCCATCTGCAGGTAGGGGACCTCCATAAAGAGCATATCTCTTGTTATGTCCTGGACGGTCTTCCGGCTCCTATGGTATTGGGGCTTCCCTGGCTGGTGACTCACAATCCAGTGGTGGATTGGCAGGCCGGGGAGATTGTGGAGTGGAGTGAACATTGTAAGGACAACTGCTTGAGTAGTAGGTGCTCTACACTCTCTGTAACATCTTTACCTACCTTTCTGTCAGATTTTATGGATGTGTTCTCTGAGAAGGGTTGTCAGGGGTTACCACCTCATCGTCCATATGATTGCCCGATTAATCTATTACCTGGGGCAAAACTACCTAAAACCCGGTTATACAATCTTTCCGGCCCGGAGAGGAAGGCTATGAAAGATTATATTTCGGAGAGTTTGGCTAAGGGACACATCAGACCCTCTTCTTCACCTGTGGCTGCAGGGTTCTTTTTCGTTAAAAAGAAAGATGGGGGCCTACGTCCTTGCCTGGATTTCCGGGAATTTAACCGGATAACTATCCGAGATCCCTATCCTCTTCCTCTCATTCCTGACCTCTTTAATCAGGTTGCTGGTGCTAAATGGTTCTCCAAAATGGATCTCAGAGGAGCCTATAACCTGGTTCGCATCAAAGATGGGGATGAGTGGAATACGGCTTTTAATACTCTGGAAGGGCATTATGAAAATCTGGTCATGCCATTTGGTCTTACTAATGCGCCTGCGGTATTCCAACATTTTGTCAACGATATTTTTAGTCACCTTATCAGGAGATTTGTTGTGATATATCTTGATGACATCCTGGTCTATTCCCCGGATATGGATACACATAAGATCCATGTGAGACAAGTGCTGCAGATATTAAGGGCCAACAAATTGTTTGCTAAGTTAGAAAAATGTGTGTTCGCCGTAAAAGAACTGCCATTTCTGGGGTATGTGTTGTCAGATTTAGGTTTCCGCATGGATGCAGAGAAAGTCCGGGCGATTATAGACTGGGATCTGCCTGAGAACCTGAAGGCATTGCAACGCTTCCTGGGGTTTGCCAATTTTTATAGAAAGTTTATAAAGAACTATTGCTTGGTGGTCAAACCACTGACGGACATGACCCGAAAGGGATCCGATTTTTCCAAATGGTCACATGCAGCCAAAACTGCCTTTGCATCTCTGAAGGAGAGATTCACCTCGGCCCCTATTCTCGTACAGCCAGATGTCTTGCTTCCTTTTATTGTAGAGGTTGAATCATCAGAGGTGGGGGTGGGAGCGGTACTATCTCAGGGCCCGTCCCCTGGTGAATGGCATCCGTGTGCTTTCTTTTCGAAGAAATTGTCTACTGCAGAAAGGAACTATGATATTGGCAACAGGAAACTTTTGGCTATTAAGTTGGCTTTTGAGGAGTGGCGTCATTTTTTGGAGGGGGCGGTTCATCCCGTCACGGTGATTACTGATCACAAAAACTTATTATATCTGGAGTCTGCTAAACGTCTCACCCCTAGACAGGCTCGGTGGTCGTTATTTTTTACTAGGTTTAATTTTGTAATAACCTATCGCCCGGGGGCAAAAAATACTAAGGCGGATGCATTGTCTCGAAGTTTTCCTGGAGGGGGTGATGTTGAGGTACCAGATCCCATTTTGCAAAAGGGGGTGGTGGTCTCTGCATTACACTCAGATTTAGAGGGGAGGGTGTTGGAAGCTCAGGGGGACGCCCCGGCCTCCTGCCCCTCGGGTAAACTGTTTGTGCCAGAAAATTTACGCCTGGAGATACTAAAAGAACACCATAACTCCACACTGGCAGGACACCCAGGTAGTAGGGCAACCTCTGAATTAGTGTCTCGTCGGTTCTGGTGGCCTAAGTGGCGCCAGGAGGTGTTGAATTTTGTGTCTGCATGTGCTACCTGTGCTCGTTCTAAGGTAGATCATACTCGTCCGGCAGGGCGTCTTTTACCTCTAGCCATCCCCAACAGGCCTTGGACGCACCTATCAATGGATTTCATTACGGATCTACCAGTATCAGCGGGGAAAACTGTTATTCTTGTAGTTGTTGACAGATTCAGTAAAATGGTGCACTTTATTGCTCTTGCCGCATTGCCTAATGCTAACACACTGGCTCAGGTTTTTATTGACCACATCGTGAAGCTTCACGGGGTCCCTTCCTATATTGTTTCGGATCGTGGTACCCAATTTGTTTCTAAATTTTGGAAAGCTTTTTGTTCTCGTTTAGGGGTTCATCTGTCGTTTTCTTCATCTTTCCATCCACAGTCCAACGGTCAGACTGAACGTACCAATCAAAACCTAGAGACATATTTGAGATGCTTTGTTTCCGAAAATCAGGAGGAATGGTCATCTTATTTACCGTTAGCCGAGTTTGCCATTAATAATCGTCGTCAAGAATCCACCGATAAGTCACCATTTTTTGGTGCGTATGGTTTCCATCCTCAGTTTTGTACGTTTAGTGAGGGGGGGCCGTCTGGGATTCCCGAGGAGGAGCGATTTGCGTCTTCACTTTCTTCAGTGTGGCAGAGTGTGCAAGAAAGTTTGAAGAGAATGGGTGGTAGATACAAACGTGTGGCTGATAGGAGGCGCTCTGAAGGTCCGGACCTTGGGGTGAATGACTTGGTGTGGTTGTCTACCAGAAATATCAAGTTGAAGGTTCCCTCGTGGAAATTAGGTCCGAGATTTATTGGTCCTTATAGGGTTAGTGACCAAGCACATTTTAAAAAAATTGCATTCCAAGAGCTAGAACTTTTTTGTTTTTTCATAAATGTACTTGTAAGAGGTCTTATTTTTTGCAGGACAAGTTATAGTTTTTAATAAACCATTTTAAGTACATGTAATAATTGATTAAAGCCAGCCGTTTAGCTAAAACCCCCTTTGTTTACGTCAGTAAAAACACGTATGGGTGGTCACTAAGGGGTTAAGATCATTAACCCGGTGGCTTTTCGTCTGGAGCTACCTCAGACTCTAAGGATCCATAATGTCTTCCACAGATCTCTGCTTAAGAGATATGTAGAACCTCCTGAACCATTGCCACTACCGCCTCCACCGGTGGTTGTTGATGGCAGTCTTGAGTTTCAGGTAGAAAAGATTGTTGATTCACGATATGTTCGCCGCTCTCTTCAGTACCTGGTGCACTGGAAAGGTTATTGTTCCGAAGAGAGAATGTGGGTTCCAGCATCAGAGATAAAAGCGGACAGACTCGTTCAGGATTTTCATAGCTCCCATCCGGAGAGGCCTGGTCTTGAGGGTCCGGGGGCCCCTCGTAGAAAGGGGGGTACTGTCACGACTGTGACTGATCCAGACAGGTCTGGGAGAAGAAGGTCGCAGCGACTTGCTACTCGCGATAGCTTGTGAGTTTGCTCCGTGGTTCAGGGTATGTCATCCAGGTTTTGCCTTGTGAACCTTTTTGTCCTGACTGGGAGTTTGTAGGCATCCTTCTCAGGTGAGTCCTGTCTGCCACTCCCAGATACTATATTAGTTTCAGTTTCACTTGCAGTCATTGCCAGATATAGTCCTTACTTCCAGTTCTATTCTGACCTTTGAAGGAGATCGTTTGATGGTGTTGCTGTGGAGCTCTTGTCCGGCGTGGACTGTCGTGATTGGGATCGCCTTCTCTGCTCGTGACTGGATAAGTCTATCTCTGCTATAGTTTGTTTGTTGCTGTCTTCCCCTGCTGTTCTCCTAGACATGAGTGATGGTGACTAGTGCTCCCATCGGCCTTTCCCCACTCTAGGCTTGTTAGGGTGACTGAGGGTTTAGGCATCCTGCTCGCTGCACGGGTTCACACCCCGTCTAGGGTATCAGGGCAGACAGGTGCCAGCTTAGGGTTAGTCAGGGGTGGCCATACTATTCCCATCCATAGATAAGGGTCCCCCTTCCCCTCCGTCTGGTGCGACACGACTGCTGCTGGGATAGCGGTCGTGACACTGCCGCTAATTACTGGTTACATATACACTCTAGTCAACCAATCACATGGCAGTTGCTTCAATGCATTTAGGGGTGTGGTCCTGGTTAAGACAATCTCCTGAACCTCAGAATGGGAAAGAAAGGTAATTTAAGCAATTTTGAGCGTGGCATGGTTGTTGGTGCCAGACGGGCCGGTCTGAGTATTTCACAATCTGCTCAGTTACTGGGATTTTCACGCACAACCATTTCTAGGGTTCACAAAGAATGGTGTGAAAAGGGAAAAACATCTAGTATGCGGCAGTCCTGTGGGCAAAAATGCCTTGTGGATGCTAGAGGTCAGAGGAGAATGGGCCGACTGATTCAAGCTGATAGAAGAGCAACCGAGGTATGCAGCAAAGCATTTGTGAAGCCACAACACGCACAACCTTGAAGCGGATGGGCTACAACAGCAGAAGACCCCACCGGGTACCACTCATCTCCACTACAAATAGAAAAAAGAGGCTACAATTTGCACGAGCTCACCAAAATTGGACTGTTGAAGACTGGAAAAATGTTGCCTGGTCTGATGAGTCTCGATTTCTGTTGAGACATTCAAATGGTAGAGTCCAAATTTGGCGTAAAACAGAATGAGAACATGTATCCATCCTCTGATGGCTACTTCCAGCAGGATAATGCACCATGTCACAAAGCTCGAATCATTTCAAATTAGTTTCTTGAACATGACAATGAGTTCACTGTAAATGGCCCCCACAGTCACCAGATCTCAACCCAATAGAGCATCTTTGGGATGTGGTGGAATGGGAGCTTTGTGCCCTGGATGTGCATCCCTCAAATCCCCATTAACTGCAAGATGCTATCCTATCAATATGGGCCAACATTTCTAAAGAATGCTATCAGCACCTTGTTGAATCAATGCCACGTAGAATTAAGGCAGTTCTGAAGGCAAAAGGGGGTCCAACACCGTATTAGTATGGTGTTCCTAATAATTCTTTAGGTGAGTGTATATTCGTAAATTAAAGAGCATACTTGATAAAAAAAAAGAGGATTATATTGTAAAGTAAGTGTTGGTGTGAACTTGTTTTTATTTTTGTTTCTGTTTTCATTATGTTCTTTTGTTAAAAGCTCATGTGGAAGTGGCTTGTTTTAGCATCCAATTAGGGTAACCCCTGGCTGAGAATCTATTGTGTATAGCTTTCTGTTCACATTGGTAGGTTTTTTCTGTGCTGCAATTATGTTTGGCTCTGATTAATTCATCAGTGGGAATAGCTTTCAATGTATGTTTTGGATGGAATGTACCTGCATGAAGAATTGTATTACCTGAGATGGGTTTTCTATATGTAGCTGTGATGATCTCCTGATTTGGTATACCCTGTTATTTTAGGTCTAAAAATGTACCGTATTTTTCGCTTTATAAGACCCACTTCCCCCCCCCCCCAAAAGTGGGGGGAAATGGCCGTGCGTTTTATAAAGCGGATACTTTGCTGACCGCTATGCTGCACAGCGCGGCCAGCGAAGTATCAGTGTGGAGGGAGGAGGCGGAGACACTCATGGCGGGCCCGGTGCAGTGACTCTACTCTAATACACCGGGCCCCGCAACTGTTAAGTACATTAAATCCGATCCATATCTTAATGTATACCGCACTGTTCTGTACTTACTGTAGTACCGTATGTATAGCATTAAGACAGCGCAGACCGGCAGCTCCTTCGGTCATGCGCCGCCTGCCCCGCCTGCCACAGCTCCCTCTTCATGCGCCGCCTGCCCCGCCTGCCTGTTCATTCATAAAGTGAGATAAGCAGGCAGGCGGGCAGGCGGCGCATGAGGAGGAAACTGCGGCAGGCGGCGCATGACCGAGGGAGCTGCCGGTCTGCGTCGTCTTAATGCTATACATACGGTACTACAGTAAGTATAGAACAGTGCGGTATACATTAAGATATGGATCGGATTGAATGTACTTAACAGCTGCAGGGCCCGTTGTATTAGAGTAGAATCACTGCACCGGGCCCTGCCATGAGTGTCTCCGCCTCCTCCCTCCACACTGATGCATCTGATGGGGGATCTGTAGATGACACTTATGGGGATCTGTGGATGACATAAGTGTCATCCACAGAGCCCCATAAGTGTCATCCACAGATCCCCCATCAGTGTAATCCACAGATCCCCCATCAGTGTAATCCACAGATCCCCCATCAGTGTCATCCACAGATCCCCCATCAGTGTCATCCACAGATCCCCCCATAACAGTGCATCATCCACAGATCCCCCATAATAGTGCGTCATCCATAGATCCCCCATAACAGTGCGTCATTTACAGATCCCCCCATAACAGTGCCTCATCCACAGATCCCCCATAACAGTGCGTCATCCACAGATCCCTCATAACAGTGCAGCATCTACCATTAGTTCAAAACCTACCAAAAGCACAACTCTTGGTTCAAAATATTTTTTTCTTATTTTCCTCCTCAAAAACCTAGGTGCGTCTTATCATCAGGTGCATCTTATAAAGCGAAAAATACGGTAATTTCATATTCATTTACAGTATGGGTAAATGCAAAATTGTAGTTATTATTATTTAAATAGGATAAAAAAGGGGGGTACGGCAGACACATCTCCCTGCCAGATAAATAGCAGGTCATCGATATATCTGCCGTACCACCTTATATTATCCAAAAATATTATTTTCATTATAAATAAACATTATCTCCCAGTAAACCATGGCTATTGTTCCATTCTCCCTGTGCATACTGGGACTAGTGCTCTGTGAACCTCCTTTTAGCACTAGAAGAGTTAATCCCTTTCTCCTGTCCCTGTCCAGGTGCTGGTTAAGTTGCTGATTAGCCTCTTATTTAGCTGGGCTCTGGATCCACCTCCTCGTCTGAGCTTTGAGGTTATTCTTAGAGAAGGCCTTGCAGTTCGCCAGGCGATCGTTTCGCGGCGAACTTTGCGGTTCGCGATTCGCCGAACATGCGAACATATGGAGAAATTCGCGCCCACCATATTCTTTTACATTATGAAGAACTTTGACCCATGACACATCCATCAGGTGGTACAGGACAGCCAATTGAGACATTTTAGCACATGGACATACCCCCTACCTTATAAATAAACCTGATCTGGCCGCTATTTTACATTCAGTGTTTTACCAGTGTAGGGAGAGATAGCTGTGAGGAGCAGGGACAGGCTGTTACGGACACCAAACGGTAGCTAATAGGGCCACAAAAGTCCTTTTAAGCACTAGTATAGGTGTGCTATCTACAGTTGCAAGAAAAAATATGTGAACCCTTTGGAATGATATGGATTTCTGCACAAATTGGTCATAAAATGTGATCTGTTCTTCATCACAACAATAGACAATCACAGTCTGCTTAAACTAATAACACACAAAAAATTAAATGTTACCATGTTTTTATTGAACACACCTGTCACCGCCAGCTCTCTGAGAAGCTCTGGCAGACGTTCTTCTGTACCTCTTGCATGATGTTCTTTGTTTTGGTTTCACTTTGTCATCTCTTTTCCTTCTCCCAGCTGTCATCTATTTACACTGATTGCCTCCCTTTATATTCCCTCCCATACTGCCTCACTTTGCGGTTTATACTACTTCCTGGATTGTGTTCACTTCTAGATGCTGCAACTGCTGGTTCCTCACATAAGTCTTTTCCTTTATTTGTGTTTCCGTTCTGGCTTGATTCTAGGTGACCCTGACTCCCTCCGTATTAAGTGCAGGGAGCCGGTGGTCGTGTCCCCTCACTATTATAGGGTTTTCAGGTGTCACACAGTCTAGGTACGAGGGCATGCAATTATCTATCATAAAGATCTTTGCATGGGCAGAGCAGTCAGGGAGAGCTCTAGGGTTTTATAGGGCTCACCCATATGTTCCTTAGTTTGGGATCAAGTCAGTCGGATGTTTATTTATAACTTCCAGTTTTCTGCAACACCATCCGTGACATTATAAACCGCCAAAACCGTCTTAAGCATGGATCCGGTTTTAGCCTTGATTGACCGCATGCAGGGTATTTCACTGGAGGTAGCAGATCTCCATAAAACTATGTCTCAGTTTCAGGTGACCGGTTCTGCTTGCGTTCATGGAGTTTGTTCCAAGCCTAAGATCTCGCTTCCGGATACGTTCTCCCGGGGTAGTGAGAATTTTGTTCGTTTTAGAGAGGCTTGCAAACTTCATTTTCGCCTACTTCCCCATTCCTCTGGTGATGAGGAGCAGAGGGTGGGGATTATCATCTCGCTGCTCAGGGATAACGCTCAGTCTTGGGCCTTTTCACTGCCGGTGGGGGCACGGCCCCTCCGATCGGTGGATGAATTTTTTGTAGCCCTGGGGCAGATATATGATGACCCAGATCGTATTGCTCTGGCTGAATCTAAACTGCATCTTTTATGCCAGGGTAAACATTCCACAGAGATATATTGTTCAGAATTTCGGAGATGG
>NW_024401215.1:0-75236 GCF_905171765.1 Bufo bufo
GTCTTTGGTCAGGAGTGTGCCACCTCCTCTGCTATATAAGAAGACACCAGGATTAATAGATGGCACAACTATAGATGGGACGATTACAGATTTTACATTAGAGACCAGGAGACCAGGTTAAACCTCTGACTTCACTGATTGCTTCTGCAGTCAATCCCCACCCGCTATAACACACTTTCACACTGCCATCCTGGAGCGTTTTCTAATACGGTGCCCACTTCGGCACCAAAAATACTGTACTGCCAAGATAAAAGTACAAGAAGAAGCAGCTACAGAACTAGAAAATGATGGGGCCTAATACAGACTTTAGACATCAAACCTCAGACCAGATCCCACCCCAAGTTAGCCCCGAGTTAATGTGGCTATCTAAAAGGAGCCGTCCAAAATGAAAGGTGGAATCTGATTGGTTGCTATGGGCAACTAAGCCAGTTCTACTTTACACTAGTTTGATAAATAACCCCTTATATTCTTATGACTTTATTAAAGGTTTACCAAAAGCGGCATTCCCCTTTAAACATCACTGCTCTATAAACAGTTCTTTATTCAGACTAGATCTCTGATGACATCAGCAGTAGCAAGAAGCCCCGCCCCCTTAGAATACTGAAGCTGTGTGACATCACAATGCTGTGTCCAGGCTTCTATGTGTTGGAGAACACTGGATTCTTTTGAGGGTTAGTTGTTGGAGATGATGGATTCGAGAAGAATTGCTCTTGTATTTCTATTATTTTTTACATTTTATGTTCAAGGAAAGCCCACAAAAACACCTGCAGGTAATGGATATTATCACTGGGGGTTTATCTTACTGAATGGTGGCTGAATATTGTATTTATCCTTACATGATTACGGGTCATAGAGGCAAACCTGGCTGGTATCTCTGTGGCTTGGAGCTCAGGTTATAGGACAGTGGGCTGTGTGCGGCATTGTAGCTGAGCCCCATTTAATTTGATGGCGCTGAACTGCAATACCGTACACAACCCCTGGACAAGAGGGAGGATATTTCAGAAAGAAAGCTGCAAGGTTTCTAATCTCATACAATGGCCTTAAATGATGACATTTTGTCTGTAGCCACCACTAGTGGGCACTTACTAAATACTGACTTATTGTTATCTTCTGTCTCCCCGTGTCCCCATTTTGGGGTTCAGCTGCCGCTATCATTGATTTAATGTCTTTATTTTCCTTCATTTTTTCATGGACAGTGACTTTCCCAGGATCAGGGAGGACAACCCCCGGTCCGGACAGCGCCGGTGCAAATAACAGTGAGTAGACAATTCCTTCCTCTCCTAATTCTACTCTCATCATCCTCTACCAAGCCCTGACTGTAGTGGAGAACAGCGACTAAGCTGCTCCTTTGAGGGATCGGTCCTATAAAATGATGCTGGAACATATAATGATGTGCCCCTTATCCAGACGTTACCAGCCCACAGTCCAGCAATTACCCCTCCATGCCCAGCCAAGCTGCCAGTGCCTACCTGCTGATGTCCTCATAAAGGTCACTGCTGGCATCAGGAGGATCTAGAGATGTTGGATAATGTCTTGTAGAATATGTTCTCTATGATAACAATTAATAACGAGCATCTTGTGTCTTTATTACCAGTCATGTACCGCGTTGTCCTGCCGCTAGTAGTATTCCTATTGGTCGCCGCCGTGATTATTATCTTTTGCTGGTGAGTTTCCAATTTTCTTCTACTCTACACATCACATTATTTTCTATACACTGTACTGTCTGACCTACAGGGGGCGCAGTAACTACTGCAGCCAGGTTATAATACAGGGGCCGGATGGGGCAGGGATATAATCAGGTAACCTCTTGTCCGACCTTTCCCGATGCTGTATTATGATATAATATAGACTATGGCACTATATCCTTCCTGCCTGTTATATACTGCAGCTTTATATCTCACCCCCTGTAGTGGGGGAGGGGGGTCATGGGTATATTTTGATGGGGAACTAAAGATTGTCATCTGTACCGACTTATGTCAGGACATTTCTCTGTCTCACAGTTACAAGTACAAGGCCTGGCGCCGGCGTGAACAAAAACAGGCAGCTGATCTAGAGATGGTTCGAGTGGAGAAGCCAGGTAATAATTTCTATATAATAACATATATAAGCGGGGTACAGGCAGAGCTTAGGGTTACCTCTCATATCTGCTCATCACACACTTTGGGGTCCTTCTATTACTCAGAATTTTGCAGAATTCAGAGATGAGACAGCTCATGTCTGCTGATTAGCTGCATCACTATATTACTGCATTGCTCATAATATTAAAAGGATAGATTCTGTTATATCTACTACCTACTGATGGTTTCCTTCTCATTTTGTAGTTGTTCAAAAACCTGTAGTGCAAATTAAGAAGAAAAAAAACATCAGACCTCCCATGGATAACATCAAGAAAGTAAAACCAATTATTGAACGAATAAAAGCTGCCAAAAAAGCGGAGGACAAGATCATTAGAATAACATCTAAAACAGAGGAGGAGACGATCATGAAGGTAACATCCAAAACAGAGGAGGAGATCACGAAGAGAACATCCCGCCTGAAACGGTTCCGTAAATGGATAAAAAAAAGTACCCAGAAGAAGAACACGGGGAAAGAAAAGGAGCGCACTAACCATCTCTGCAAATATATGACCACCTGCTGCAGTTGTCGGTCCATGGACTAAATGGAGTTAACTTATTACCATCATGCCCATTAGTTTTAAAGCCCTGAAACACCATCTACAGTGGCCATATCTGTCTGTCCCTCTGTTTGTCTGTCTGTCTATATGTATGTCTGTCTTTCCCCCTGTCTGTCTGTCTATCTATCGTAGAATACATAGGTAGATTGAAGACACCTGGAGGGGGTGTACATCTCATCTACATTTTTTTAATGTAGGTGAGATGAAAAATCCAGGAAAGTTGGGTTTCCTCAGTAAATTTTCTTTGCTGAGGACTTTAGTAACTTTGTTTTCCGGGCCTGCATTTTTTTGGAATGGCAGGTAGGTTGGAAGTGGGACCTGTCATTCCCTCCCCCTCCAGTACACCCCCCCCCCCCCCCCACCAATTAGCCCAGGTGATGTTGTTACTGGGGCATAAAACTGTTGACAAGTCCAGTCAAGGTCTGAGTCTAGGAAGGCACAGTAGCCGCAGTGGAACGTCTGTGCTCTGAATACTGTTATGTGTAAACTGATCTCTATGTGATGTAACTGTTTTGTTGCTGGACTAAATAAATCCAAGTTGTATTTTTAACCTCTGAAGCCTCTGAATGTTGTCATTGCTAACCCCCATCCCATATATACCGATCCCGACAATATCTACGCCATTAGTTGGAATGATCCACCTGGAATCAGTGACTGGCTCTGTTACTTAGTCCATACAAGCAGTACAGCAGGATCTACTGACATGAATAAGAGATCTGCTACTAGCATTGTTCCAGCTGGTTCTAGAGCCCAGAAAAGAAGCTGTACAGAGGACCACTGCCTCAGACCTTAAAGGGGTTTTCCAGCGTTAACCCCCTTTATAATTTGGCTCTGGAATATGGCATATATAAAACAAGAAACGCACTTATCTGCTCCCTTCTGCTCACTTCCAGTATTAAGGCTCCATTCATGTGTGCATATACCGATCCCTCCTGATATAGACATGTGACCACTGCAGCCAATCATAGGCTGTCACATGCTTGTATACAGATGTGCCAAGAAGCAAAGACCGGCGGAGAATCCAGGAAGCATGGGAACTGGGATATTACTCACTCCATATGTAAGTATTACTTTGTGCATTTTTCAAGCATTCTAAGTGGTTTTTAAATAACTAAACATCTCCAGGGACACAATATTACACGTATGTTCCAGAGTGGGCATTTCTGGAATGTATTGTGGAAGATGCTGGGGAGAATGGGACTTGACTTATCAATGGAGAGTGAAATATTGGGAGGCATGGTGACTCCATGGCTGGTATGTGTGATTTACAGGATGTTTTTGCTCCTGTTGCAGGCTGTGAATATATTATATATCTGCAGGGTGTATAAGCCTATTATAGCTGATTCCGTGTCACAGTATCATGTAGAGCAGTGGTCTCCAAACAGAGCCACGTGTGACTTTCAAATCATGGTTGAACGATTAGCTGTAGAAGCCTTAAATTATGACCATAAGCAGCGGCTACATTATTTGCAGCCATATCCTAACCCCCAATAACATATTCTGTCCCAGTTTATTAAATGGGCTGTTCAGCTTTGGAGGCCTTTCTATCAGTAACCTCCTCTTCACCCCCACGTAACCTGGACCTGCAGAGGGAAGTGTACTTACCTGCTCCCCACTGGGTTTCGGCTCCTTTGGTTCCGTCAATGCCTTGTTGCTGTCTCCGTATGTCAACATCCAATTTGATTCGGGTCATGTGGGTCACGTGACATGTCACCCATGGGTCACGTGACATGACACATGGGGGTCACGTCGCTGATGTTCAGTAATGTGAAGATTCTTTCAGAACTTTTTTTTTATTATTAAAAAAAAAACGAGTTCTCGTCTTTTCACCCAGAACACATTTGATTTTGCACAAAATGGGAACATATTCATATCTTGGCTATATCTGCTTTATTTGGACCCCATAGATTGAAATGGGAATCCTAGAGCATCACAGTGAAAACCCACAGACTTCACTGGGAGTGTTTGTTCGGCATGAGGGACCAAAGCAGTGCAAGTCTATAAGGTTTTTTCCATTGATCCATGGTCAGTAGAAAAACAAGGATGTGTGAATAGACACAAAAAAATTATGGATACTGTGACAAAACCCCTGTTTTAGGTATGTCTAGACTCGTCTGCTGTTCATGTAGTTAACCCTATTTCGCCCCTTAAATGTTCACAAACCACCTCATCTGCCTGTGACGCAGTTAGCGTACACAATGGACATTAGCGAACACAATGGATATTGCCTATGATACATTTAGCAAACACAATTTGTCTGGGTCATTGACCGCATGGAACTACACAATTTTTCTGGGTCATTGACCGCATGGAACTATGTCCAGCCCCTTTATCCAATTATCTCCAGGATAGAGAGGAGAGATTTTACTGCTCATGTGGGAGTGTGTTATATCTTACTGTATATTGATTGGTCACTGTATTTTGTGTGCCTGTTCCCCACAAGGGCCCCGTGAGAGTAACCCTTGCTGGAGGACGATCAGATCAGCGTGGGTCCGACTGTTTGAGGAGAAGGCAGCACACATATGAAAGCTGTTTTCTCTGCTCTGTTTACCGGCTTGTTGCAGAAATTTCAGTGGTGAGCAGGCAAACAGAGTAGAGAAGGCAGTGGTGGTACGAAATAACAAAAAACGGACAACCCCTACTTGGAAAACATTATATGCAGCGCTACAGAACATACAGGAGAATACAGCCCCACATATGTACCTCTTACATCTAGTGATGTCTCCTCTAATGTAGATATTCTCATCCTCATCTTTTCCTGTCAGACCAGACCGCCATGATGATTTATTATTTCAACCGCGTCTCGTCTCTGAAGAGTTTAACAAAGCGACATCTTAGTTTCCTACTTTTCCATCATCTTCCTCATCTTCTGAACACCCCATCCTGCCTCCACCAATACTATCCTGCAGAAACAGTCGCCATGAAAATACTAGTACAACACACATATTGCGCCAGTACATAAAATACCCCCTTACCTTTCAGATCAGACCCCCATTTCAGACCTCAGATGAGACTCCCATTAGACCTCCAGATCCCCATATCAGACCCCTATTAAAACTTAGACCAGACCTCCATACCCCCCATTAGACCTCCAGACCCCCATATTAGACCTCAGACTAGACCTCTAGACCCCCAATCAGACCCCCATTAAAACTCCAAGTCCCCATATCAGACCTCAGAGCAGACCTCCAGACCCCCATTAGACCTAAGACCAGACCTCCAGACCCCCATTAGACTTCCAGACCCCCCAATCATACCCCTATTAGACTCTCAGACCCCCATTAAACCTCCAGAACCCAATGTTAGACCTTAGACTAGACCTCCAGACCAAAGAATTCAATTGTTGAGTTTCCCTTTCTTCTCCTTTTGGTCCAGACCATCATGTGCAGATGTCTTTGGTCAGGAGTGTGCCACCTCCTCTGCTATATAAGAAGACACCAGGATTAATAGATGGCACAACTATAGATGGGACGATTACAGATTTTACATTAGAGACCAGGAGACCAGGTTAAACCTCTGACTTCACTGATTGCTTCTGCAGTCAATACCCACCCGCTATAACACACTTTCACACTGCCATCCTGGAGCGTTTTCTAATACGGTGCCCACTTCGGCACCAAAAATACTGTACTGCCAAGATAAAAGTACAAGAAGAAGCAGCTACAGAACTAGAAAATGATGGGGCCTAATACAGACTTTAGACATCAAACCTCAGACCAGATCCCCCCCCAAGTTAGCCCCGAATTAATGTGGCTATCTAAAAGGAGCCGTCCAAAATGAAAGGTGGAATCTGATTGGTTGCTATGGGCAACTAAGCCAGTTCTACTTTACACTAGTTTGATAAATAACCCCTTATATTCTTATGACTTTATTAAAGGTTTACCAAAAGCGGCATTCCCCTTTAAACATCACTGCTCTATAAACGGTTCTTTATTCAGACTAGATCTCTGATGACATCAGCAGTAGCAAGAAGCCCCGCCCCCTTAGAATACTGAAGCTGTGTGACATCACAATGCTGTGTCCAGGCTTCTATGTGTTGGAGAACACTGGATTCTTTTGAGGGTTAGTTGTTGGAGATGATGGATTCGAGAAGAATTGCTCTTGTATTTCTATTATTTTTTACATTTTATGTTCAAGGAAAGCCCACAAAAACACCTGCAGGTAATGGATATTATCACTGGGGGTTTATCTTACTGAATGGTGGCTGAATATTGTATTTATCCTTACATGATTACGGGTCATAGAGGCAAACCTGGCTGGTATCTCTGTGGCTTGGAGCTCAGGTTATAGGACAGTGGGCTGTGTGCGGCATTGTAGCTGAGCCCCATTTAATTTGATGGCGCTGAACTGCAATACCATACACAACCCCTGGACAAGAGGGAGGATATTTCAGAAAGAAAGCTGCAAGGTTTCTAATCTCATACAATGGCCTTAAATGATGACATTTTGTCTGTAGCCACCACTAGTGGGCACTTACTAAATACTGACTTATTGTTATCTTCTGTCTCCCCGTGTCCCCATTTTGGGGTTCAGCTGCCGCTATCATTGATTTAATGTCTTTATTTTCCTTCATTTTTTCATGGACAGTGACTTTCCCAGGATCAGGGAGGACAACCCCCGGTCCGGACAGCGCCGGTGCAAATAACAGTGAGTAGACAATTCCTTCCTCTCCTAATTCTACTCTCATCATCCTCTACCAAGCCCTGACTGTAGTGGAGAACAGCGACTAAGCTGCTCCTTTGAGGGATCGGTCCTATAAAATGATGCTGGAACATATAATGATGTGCCCCTTATCCAGACGTTACCAGCCCACAGTCCAGCAATTACCCCTCCATGCCCAGCCAAGCTGCCAGTGCCTACCTGCTGATGTCCTCATAAAGGTCACTGCTGGCATCAGGAGGATCTAGAGATGTTGGATAATGTCTTGTAGAATATGTTCTCTATGATAACAATTAATAACGAGCATCTTGTGTCTTTATTACCAGTCATGTACCGCGTTGTCCTGCCGCTAGTAGTATTCCTATTGGTCGCCGCCGTGATTATTATCTTTTGCTGGTGAGTTTCCAATTTTCTTCTACTCTACACATCACATTATTTTCTATACACTGTACTGTCTGACCTACAGGGGGCGCAGTAACTACTGCAGCCAGGTTATAATACAGGGGCCGGATGGGGCAGGGATATAATCAGGTAACCGCTTGTCCCCCCTTTCCCGATGCTGTATTATGATATAATATAGACTATGGCACTATATCCTTCCTGCCTGTTATATACTGCAGCTTTATATCTCACCCCCTGTAGTGGGGGAGGGGGGTCATGGGTATATTTTGATGGGGAACTAAAGATTGTCATCTGTACCGACTTATGTCAGGACATTTCTCTGTCTCACAGTTACAAGTACAAGGCCTGGCGCCGGCGTGAACAAAAACAGGCAGCTGATCTAGAGATGGTTCGAGTGGAGAAGCCAGGTAATAATTTCTATATAATAACATATATAAGCGGGGTACAGGCAGAGCTTAGGGTTACCTCTCATATCTGCTCATCACACACTTTGGGGTCCTTCTATTACTCAGAATTTTGCAGAATTCAGAGATGAGACAGCTCATGTCTGCTGATTAGCTGCATCACTATATTACTGCATTGCTCATAATATTAAAAGGATAGATTCTGTTATATCTACTACCTACTGATGGTTTCCTTCTCATTTTGTAGTTGTTCAAAAACCTGTAGTGCAAATTAAGAAGAAATAAAACATCAGACCTCCCATGGATAACATCAAGAAAGTAAAACCAATTATTGAACGAATAAAAGCTGCCAAAAAAGCGGAGGACAAGATCATTAGAATAACATCTAAAACAGAGGAGGAGACGATCATGAAGGTAACATCCAAAACAGAGGAGAAGATCACGAAGAGAACATCCCGCCTGAAACGGTTCCGTAAATGGATAAAAAAAAGTACCCAGAAGAAGAACACGGGGAAAGAAAAGGAGCGCACTAACCATCTCTGCAAATATATGACCACCTGCTGCAGTTGTCGGTCCATGGACTAAATGGAGTTAACTTATTACCATCATGCCCATTAGTTTTAAAGCCCTGAAACACCATCTACAGTGGCCATATCTGTCTGTCCCTCTGTTTGTCTGTCTGTCTATATGTATGTCTGTCTTTCCCCCTGTCTGTCTGTCTATCTATCGTAGAATACATAGGTAGATTGAAGACACCTGGAGGGGGTGTACATCTCATCTACATTTTTTTAATGTAGGTGAGATGAAAAATCCAGGAAAGTTGGGTTTCCTCAGTAAATTTTCTTTGCTGAGGACTTTAGTAACTTTGTTTTCCGGGCCTGCATTTTTTTGGAATGGCAGGTAGGTTGGAAGTGGGACCTGTCATTCCCTCCCCCTCCAGTACACCCCCCCCCCCCTCCCCCACCAATTAGCCCAGGTGATGTTGTTACTGGGGCATAAAACTGTTGACAAGTCCAGTCAAGGTCTGAGTCTAGGAAGGCACAGTAGCCGCAGTGGAACGTCTGTGCTCTGAATACTGTTATGTGTAAACTGATCTCTATGTGATGTAACTGTTTTGTTGCTGGACTAAATAAATCCAAGTTGTATTTTTAACCTCTGAAGCCTCTGAATGTTGTCATTGCTAACCCCCATCCCATATATACCGATCCCGACAATATCTACGCCATTAGTTGGAATGATCCACCTGGAATCAGTGACTGGCTCTGTTACTTAGTCCATACAAGCAGTACAGCAGGATCTACTGACATGAATAAGAGATCTGCTACTAGCATTGTTCCAGCTGGTTCTAGAGCCCAGAAAAGAAGCTGTACAGAGGACCACTGCCTCAGACCTTAAAGGGGTTTTCCAGCGTTAACCCCCTTTATAATTTGGCTCTGGAATATGGCATATATAAAACAAGAAACGCACTTATCTGCTCCCTTCTGCACACTTCCAGTATTAAGGCTCCATTCATGTGTGCATATACCGATCCCTCCTGATATAGACATGTGACCACTGCAGCCAATCATAGGCTGTCACATGCTTGTATAGAGATGTGCCAAGAAGCAAAGACCGGCGGAGAATCCAGGAAGCATGGGAACTGGGATATTACTCACTCCATATGTAAGTATTACTTTGTGCATTTTTCAAGCATTCTAAGTGGTTTTTAAATAACTAAACATCTCCAGGGACACAATATTACACGTATGTTCCAGAGTGGGCATTTCTGGAATGTATTGTGGAAGATGCTGGGGAGAATGGGACTTGACTTATCAATGGAGAGTGAAATATTGGGAGGCATGGTGACTCCATGGCTGGTATGTGTGATTTACAGGATGTTTTTGCTCCTGTTGCAGGCTGTGAATATATTATATATCTGCAGGGTGTATAAGCCTATTATAGCTGATTCCGTGTCACAGTAGCATGTAGAGCAGTGGTCTCCAAACAGAGCCACGTGTGACTTTCAAATCATGGTTGAACGATTAGCTGTAGAAGCCTTAAATTATGACCATAAGCAGCGGCTACATTATTTGCAGCCATATCCTAACCCCCAATAACATATTCTGTCCCAGTTTATTAAATGGGCTGTTCAGCTTTGGAGGCCTTTCTATCAGTAACCTCCTCTTCACCCCCACGTAACCTGGACCTGCAGAGGGAAGTGTACTTACCTGCTCCCCACTGGGTTTCGGCTCCTTTGGTTCCGTCAATGCCTTGTTGCTGTCTCCGTATGTCAACATCCAATTTGATTCAGGTCATGTGGGTCACGTGACATGTCACCCATGGGTCACGTGACATGACACATGGGGGTCACGTCGCTGATGTTCAGTAATGTGAAGATTCTTTCAGAACTTTTTTTTTATTATTAAAAAAAAAACGAGTTCTCGTCTTTTCACCCAGAACACATTTGATTTTGCACAAAATGGGAACATATTCATATCTTGGCTATATCTGCTTTATTTGGACCCCATAGATTGAAATGGGAATCCTAGAGCATCACAGTGAAAACCCACAGACTTCACTGGGAGTGTTTGTTCGGCATGAGGGACCAAAGCAGTGCAAGTCTATAAGGTTTTTTCCATTGATCCATGGTCAGTAGAAAAACAAGGATGTGTGAATAGACACAAAAAAATTATGGATACTGTGACAAAACCCCTCTTTTAGGTATGTCTAGACTCGTCTGCTGTTCATGTGGTTAACCCTATTTCGCCCCTTAAATGTTCACAAACCACCTCATCTGCCTGTGACGCAGTTAGCGTACACAATGGACAATAGCGAACACAATGGATATTGCCTATGATACATTTAGCAAACACAATTTGTCTGGGTCATTGACTGCATGGAACTACACAATTTTTCTGGGTCATTGACCGCATGGAACTATGTCCAGCCCCTTTATCCAATTATCTCCAGGATAGAGAGGAGAGATTTTACTGCTCATGTAGGAGTGTGTTATATCTTACTGTATATTGATTGGTCACTGTATTTTGTGTGCCTGTTCCCCACAAGGGCCCCGTGAGAGTAACCCTTGCTGGAGGACGATCAGATCAGCGTGGGTCCGACTGTTTGAGGAGAAGGCAGCACACATATGAGAGCTGTTTTCTCTGCTCTGTTTACCGGCTTGTTGCAGAAATTTCAGTGGTGAGCAGGCAAACAGAGTAGAGAAGGCAGTGGTGGTACGAAATAACAAAAAACGGACAACCCCTACTTGGAAAACATTACATGCAGCGCTACAGAACATACAGGAGAATACAGCCCCACATATGTACCTCTTACATCCAGTGATGTCTCCTCTAATGTAGATATTCTCATCCTCATCTTTTCCTGTCAGACCAGACCGCCATGATGATTTATTATTTCAACCGCGTCTCGTCTCTGAAGAGTTTAACAAAGCGACATCTTAGTTTCCTACTTTTCCATCATCTTCCTCATCTTCTGAACACCCCATCCTGCCTCCACCAATACTATCCTGCAGAAACAGTCGCCATGAAAATAATAGTACAACCCACATATTGCGCCAGTACAAAAAATACCCCCTTACCTTTCAGATCAGACCCCCATTTCAGACCTCAGATGAGACCCCCATTAGACATCCAGATCCCCATATCAGACCCCTATTAAAACTTAGACCAGACCTCCATACCCCCCATTAGACCTCCAGACCTCCATATTAGACCTCAGACTAGACCTCTAGACCCCCAATCAGACCCCCATTAAAACTCCAAGTCCCCATATCAGACCTCAGAGCAGACCTCCAGACCCCCATTAGACCTAAGACCAGACCTCCAGACCCCCATTAGACTTCCAGACCCCCCAATCATACCCCTATTAGACTCTCAGACCCCAATTAAACCTCCAGAACCCAATGTTAGACCTTAGACTAGACCTCCAGACCAAAGAATTCAATTGTTGAGTTTCCCTTTCTTCTCCTTTTGGTCCAGACCATCATGTGCAGATGTCTTTGGTCAGGAGTGTGCCACCTCCTCTGCTATATAAGAAGACACCAGGATTAATAGATGGCACAACTATAGATGGGACGATTACAGATTTTACATTAGAGACCAGGAGACCAGGTTAAACCTCTGACTTCACTGATTGCTTCTGCAGTCAATCCCCACCCGCTATAACACACTTTCACACTGCCATCCTGGAGCGTTTTCTAATACGGTGCCCACTTCGGCACCAAAAATACTGTACTGCCAAGATAAAAGTACAAGAAGAAGCAGCTACAGAACTAGAAAATGATGGGGCCTAATACAGACTTTAGACATCAAACCTCAGACCAGAGCCCACCCCAAGTTAGCCCCGAATTAATGTGGCTATCTAAAAGGAGCCGTCCAAAATGAAAGGTGGAATCTGATTGGTTGCTATGGGCAACTAAGCCAGTTCTACTTTACACTAGTTTGATAAATAACCCCTTATATTCTTATGACTTTATTAAAGGTTTACCAAAAGCGGCATTCCCCTTTAAACATCACTGCTCTATAAACAGTTCTTTATTCAGACTAGATCTCTGATGACATCAGCAGTAGCAAGAAGCCCCGCCCCCTTAGAATACTGAAGCTGTGTGACATCACAATGCTGTGTCCAGGCTTCTATGTGTTGGAGAACACTGGATTCTTTTGAGGGTTAGTTGTTGGAGATGATGGATTCGAGAAGAATTGCTCTTGTATTTCTATTATTTTTTACATTTTATGTTCAAGGAAAGCCCACAAAAACACCTGCAGGTAATGGATATTATCACTGGGGGTTTATCTTACTGAATGGTGGCTGAATATTGTATTTATCCTTACATGATTACGGGTCATAGAGGCAAACCTGGCTGGTATCTCTGTGGCTTGGAGCTCAGGTTATAGGACAGTGGGCAGTGTGCGGCATTGTAGCTGAGCCCCATTTAATTTGATGGCGCTGAACTGCAATACCGTACACAACCCCTGGACAAGAGGGAGGATATTTCAGAAAGAAAGCTGCAAGGTTTCTAATCTCATACAATGGCCTTAAATGATGACATTTTGTCTGTAGCCACCACTAGTGGGCACTTACTAAATACTGACTTATTGTTATCTTCTGTCTCCCCGTGTCCCCATTTTGGGGTTCAGCTGCCGCTATCATTGATTTAATGTCTTTATTTTCCTTCATTTTTTCATGGACAGTGACTTTCCCAGGATCAGGGAGGACAACCCCCGCTCCGGACAGCGCCGGTGCAAATAACAGTGAGTAGACAATTCCTTCCTCTCCTAATTCTACTCTCATCATCCTCTACCAAGCCCTGACTGTAGTGGAGAACAGCGACTAAGCTGCTCCTTTGAGGGATCGGTCCTATAAAATGATGCTGGAACATATAATGATGTGCCCCTTATCCAGACGTTACCAGCCCACAGTCCAGCAATTACCCCTCCATGCCCAGCCAAGCTGCCAGTGCCTACCTGCTGATGTCCTCATAAAGATCACTGCTGGCATCAGGAGGATCTAGAGATGTTGGATAATGTCTTGTAGAATATGTTCTCTATGATAACAATTAATAACGAGCATCTTGTGTCTTTATTACCAGTCATGTACCGCGTTGTCCTGCCGCTAGTAGTATTCCTATTGGTCGCCGCCGTGATTATTATCTTTTGCTGGTGAGTTTCCAATTTTCTTCTACTCTACACATCACATTATTTTCTATACACTGTACTGTCTGACCTACAGGGGGCGCAGTAACTACTGCAGCCAGGTTATAATACAGGGGCCGGATGGGGCAGGGATATAATCAGGTAGCCGCTTGTCCCCCCTTTCCCGATGCTGTATTATGATATAATATAGACTATGGCACTATATCCTTCCTGCCTGTTATATACTGCAGCTTTATATCTCACCCCCTGTAGTGGGGGAGGGGGGTCATGGGTATATTTTGATGGGGAACTAAAGATTGTCATCTGTACCGACTTATGTCAGGACATTTCTCTGTCTCACAGTTACAAGTACAAGGCCTGGCGCCGGCGTGAACAAAAACAGGCAGCTGATCTAGAGATGGTTCGAGTGGAGAAGCCAGGTAATAATTTCTATATAATAACATATATAAGCGGGGTACAGGCAGAGCTTAGGGTTACCTCTCATATCTGCTCATCACACACTTTGGGGTCCTTCTATTACTCAGAATTTTGCAGAATTCAGAGATGAGACAGCTCATGTCTGCTGATTAGCTGCATCACTATATTACTGCATTGCTCATAATATTAAAAGGATAGATTCTGTTATATCTACTACCTACTGATGGTTTCCTTCTCATTTTGTAGTTGTTCAAAAACCTGTAGTGCAAATTAAGAAGAAAAAAAACATCAGACCTCCCATGGATAACATCAAGAAAGTAAAACCAATTATTGAACGAATAAAAGCTGCCAAAAAAGCGGAGGACAAGATCATTAGAATAACATCTAAAACAGAGGAGGAGACGATCATGAAGGTAACATCCAAAACAGAGGAGGAGATCACGAAGAGAACATCCCGCCTGAAACGGTTCCGTAAATGGATAAAAAAAAGTACCCAGAAGAAGAACACGGGGAAAGAAAAGGAGCGCACTAACCATCTCTGCAAATATATGACCACCTGCTGCAGTTGTCGGTCCATGGACTAAATGGAGTTAACTTATTACCATCATGCCCATTAGTTTTAAAGCCCTGAAACACCATCTACAGTGGCCATATCTGTCTGTCCCTCTGTTTGTCTGTCTGTCTATATGTATGTCTGTCTTTCCCCCTGTCTGTCTGTCTATCTATCGTAGAATACATAGGTAGATTGAAGACACCTGGAGGGGGTGTACATCTCATCTACATTTTTTTAATGTAGGTGAGATGAAAAATCCAGGAAAGTTGGGTTTCCTCAGTAAATTTTATTTGCTGAGGACTTTAGTAACTTTGTTTTCCGGGCCTGCATTTTTTTGGAATGGCAGGTAGGTTGGTAGTGGGACCTGTCATTCCCTCCCCCTCCAGTACATCCCCCCCCTCCCCCACCAATTAGCCCAGGTGATGTTGTTACTGGGGCATAAAACTGTTGACAAGTCCAGTCAAGGTCTGAGTCTAGGAAGGCACAGTAGCCGCAGATGAACGTCTGTGCTCTGAATACTGTTATGTGTAAACTGATCTCTATGTGATGTAACTGTTTTGTTGCTGGACTAAATAAATCCAAGTTGTATTTTTAACCTCTGAAGCCTCTGAATGTTGTCATTGCTAACCCCCATCCCATATATACCGATCCCGACAATATCTACGCCATTAGTTGGAATGATCCACCTGGAATCAGTGACTGGCTCTGTTACTTAGTCCATACAAGCGGTACAGCAGGATCTACTGACATGAATAAGAGATCTGCTACTAGCATTGTTCCAGCTGGTTCTAGAGCCCAGAAAAGAAGCTGTACAGAGGACCACTGCCTCAGACCTTAAAGGGGTTTTCCAGCGTTAACCCCCTTTATAATTTGGCTCTGGAATATGGCATATATAAAACAAGAAACGCACTTATCTGCTCTCTTCTGCTCACTTCCAGTATTAAGGCTCCATTCATGTGTGCATATACCGATCCCTCCTGATATAGACATGTGACCACTGCAGCCAATCATAGGCTGTCACATGCTTGTATAGAGATGTGCCAAGAAGCAAAGACCGGCGGAGAATCCAGGAAGCATGGGAACTGGGATATTACTCACTCCTTATGTAAGTATTACTTTGTGCATTTTTCAAGCATTCTAAGTGGTTTTTAAATAACTAAACATCTCCAGGGACACAACATTACACGTATGTTCCAGAGTGGGCATTTCTGGAATGTATTGTGGAAGATGCTGGGGAGAATGGGACTTGACTTATCAATGGAGAGTGAAATATTGGGAGGCATGGTGACTCCATGGCTGGTATGTGTGATTTACAGGATGTTTTTGCTCCTGTTGCAGGCTGTGAATATATTATTAGAGATGGCCCGAACTATCCGACGGCGAACAGTTCCCGGCGAACATAGCTTGTTCGCGTTCGCCTCTGCCGGGCGAACACATGCGATGTTCGGTCCGCCCCCTATACATCATCATTGAGCAAACTTTGACCCTGTACCTCACAGTCAGCAGACACATTCCAGCCAATCAGCAGCATACCCTCCCTCCCAGACCCTCCCACCTCCTGCACAGCATCCATTTTAGATTCATTCTGAAGCTGCAGTCTTAGTGAGAGGAGGGAGACTGTAACTGCTGCTGATTTAATTGGGAAATCGATAGCTAGGCTAGTGAATTCAGTGTCCACTCCAGTCCTGAAAGACTCATCTGATCTCTGCTGTAAGGACAGCGTCCTGACAGCACCCCAAAAAGCCCTTTTTAGGGCTGCAACATTAGTCTGCTTTTTTTTTTTCCTTTATATACATATTGCAGTTGCCTGGCCTGCCTGTGTGTGAGGAGCTGCAGGCCCACAGACTGTAGTGTGCCCACTGCCAGTGCTCACCCCTGTCATTCCGTGTGGCACAGGACTTTGCTTAAAAAAAGGCACTTAATTTTTACACTTTAATCTAAGGTTAGTTGCCTGCCAGTGTGTGTCAGGCTGACTTCCACTGACTGTAGTGTGCCCACTGCCAGTGCCCACCACTCATACCGGCTGGCACAGGACTTTGCATAAAAAAGGCATTTAATTTTTACACTTTAGTGTAATTTCAGCTGCTTGCCTGCTGCTAGTGTGTGTCAGGCCGACTTCAACTGACTGTAGTGTGCCCACTGCCAGTGCCCACCCCTGTCATCCCGTGTGGCACAGGACTTTGCTTAAAAAAAAGGCACTTCATTTTTACACTTTAATCTAAGGTTAGTTGCCTGCCAGTGTGTGTCAGGCCGACTTCAACTGACTGTAGTGTGCCCACTGCCAGTGCCCACCCCTGTCATCCCGAGTGGCACAGGACTTTGCTTAAAAAATAGGCACTTAATTTTTACACTTTAATCTAAGGTTAGTTGCCTGCCAGTGTGTGTCAGGCTGACTTCCACTGACTGTAGTGTGCCCACTGCCAGTGCCCACCACTCATACCGGCTGGCACAGGACTTTGCTTAAAAAAGGCATTTAATTTTTACACTTTAATGTAATTTCAGCTGCTTGCCTGCTGCTAGTGTGTGTCAGGCCGACTTCAACTGACTGTAGTGTGCCCACTGCCAGTGCCCACCCCTGTCATACCGAGTGGCACAGGACTTTGCTTAAAAAATAGGCACTTAATTTTTACACTTTAATCTAAGGTTAGTTGCCTGCCAGTGTGTGTCAGGCTGACTTCCACTGACTGTAGTGTGCCCACTGCCAGTGCCCACCACTCATACCGGCTGGCACAGGACTTTGCTTAAAAAAGGCATTTAATTTTTACACTTTAATGTAATTTCAGCTGCTTGCCTGCTGCTAGTGTGTGTCAGGCCGACTTCAACTGACTGTAGTGTGCCCACTGCCAGTGCCCACCCCTGTCATACCGAGTGGCACAGGACTTTGCTTAAAAAATAGGCACTTAATTTTTACACTTTAATCTAAGGTTAGTTGCCTGCCAGTGTGTGTCAGGCTGACTTCCACTGACTGTAGTGTGCCCACTGCCAGTGCCCACCACTCATACCGGCTGGCACAGGACTTTGCATAAAAAAGGCATTTAATTTTTACACTTTAGTGTAATTTCAGCTGCTTGCCTGCTGCTAGTGTGTGTCAGGCCGACTTCAACTGACTGTAGTGTGCCCACTGCCAGTGCCCACCCCTGTCATACCGAGTGGCACAGGACTTTGCTTAAAAAATAGGCACTTAATTTTTACACTTTAATCTAAGGTTAGTTGCCTGCCAGTGTGTGTCAGGCTGACTTCCACTGACTGAAGTGTGCCCACTGCCAGTGCCCACCACTCATACCGGCTGGCACAGGACTTTGCATAAAAAAGGCATTTAATTTTTACACTTTAGTGTAATTTCAGCTGCTTGCCTGCTGCTAGTGTGTGTCAGGCCGACTTCAACTGACTGTAGTGTGCCCACTGCCAGTGCCCACCCCTGTCATACCGAGTGGCACAGGACTTTGCTTAAAAAATAGGCACTTAATTTTTACACTTTAATCTAAGGTTAGTTGCCTGCCAGTGTGTGTCAGGCTGACTTCCACTGACTGTAGTGTGCCCACTGCCAGTGCCCACCACTCATACCGGCTGGCACAGGACTTTGCTTAAAAAAGGCATTTAATTTTTACACTTTAATGTAATTTCAGCTGCTTGCCTGCTGCTAGTGTGTGTCAGGCCGACTTCAACTGACTGTAGTGTGCCCACTGCCAGTGCCCACCCCTGTCATACCGAGTGGCACAGGACTTTGCTTAAAAAATAGGCACTTAATTTTTACACTTTAATCTAAGGTTAGTTGCCTGCCAGTGTGTGTCAGGCTGACTTCCACTGACTGTAGTGTGCCCACTGCCAGTGCCCACCACTCATACCGGCTGGCACAGGACTTTGCATAAAAAAGGCATTTAATTTTTACACTTTAGTGTAATTTCAGCTGCTTGCCTGCTGCTAGTGTGTGTCAGGCCGACTTCAACTGACTGTAGTGTGCCCACTGCCAGTGCCAACCACTGATACCGGGTGGCACAGTAGCTTGCCGATAAATAAGGCATTTAATTTTTAGACAGTAGTCTAAATTCAGTTGCTTGCCTGCTGCCAGTGTGTGTCAGGCCCGCTTCCACTGACTGTAGTGTGCCCACTGCCAGTGCCAACCACTGATACCGGGTGGCACAGTAGCTTGCCGATAAATAAGGCATTTAATTTTTAGACAGTAGTCTAAATTCAGTTGCTTGCCTGCTGCCAGTGTGTGTCAGGCCCTCTTCCACTGACTGTAGTGTGCCCACTGCCAGTGCCAACCACTGATACCGGGTGGCACAGTAGCTTGCCGATAAATAAGGCATTTAATTTTTACACTTTAGTGTAATTTCAGTTGCTTGCCTGCTGCCAGTGTGTGTCAGGCCCGCTTCCACTGACTGTAGTGTGCCCACTGCCAGTGCCAACCACTGATACCGGGTGGCACAGTAGCTTGCCGATAAATAAGGCATTTAATTTTTAGACAGTAGTCTAAATTCAGTTGCTTGCCTGCTGCCAGTGTGTGTCAGGCCCGCTTCCACTGACTGTAGTGTGCCCACTGCCAGTGCCAACCACTGATACCGGGTGGCACAGTAGCTTGCCGATAAATAAGGCATTTAATTTTTAGACAGTAGTCTAAATTCAGTTGCTTGCCTGCTGCCAGTGTGTGTCAGGCCCTCTTCCACTGACTGTAGTGTGCCCACTGCCAGTGCCAACCACTGATACCGGGTGGCACAGTAGCTTGCCGATAAATAAGGCATTTAATTTTTACACTTTAGTGTAATTTCAGTTGCTTGCCTGCTGCCAGTGTGTGTCAGGCCCGCTTCCACTGACTGTAGTGTGCCCACTGCCAGTGCCAACCACTGATACCGGGTGGCACAGTAGCTTGCCGATAAATAAGGCATTTAATTTTTAGACAGTAGTCTAAATTCAGTTGCTTGCCTGCTGCCAGTCAGTGTGTCAGGCCCTCTTCCACTGACTGTAGTGTGCCCACTGCCAGTGCCAACCACTCATACCGGGTGGCACAGTAGCTTGCCGATAAATAAGGCATTTAATTTTTACACTTTAGTGCTAGTGTGTGTCAGGCCGACTTCAACTGACTGTAGTGTGCCCACTGCCAGTGCCCACCCCTGTCATACCGAGTGGCACAGGACTTTGCTTAAAAAATAGGCACTTAATTTTTACACTTTAATCTAAGGTTAGTTGCCTGCCAGTGTGTGTCAGGCTGACTTCCACTGACTGTAGTGTGCCCACTGCCAGTGCCCACCACTCATACCGGCTGGCACAGGACTTTGCATAAAAAAGGCATTTAATTTTTACACTTTAGTGTAATTTCAGCTGCTTGCCTGCTGCTAGTGTGTGTCAGGCCGACTTCAACTGACTGTAGTGTGCCCACTGCCAGTGCCAACCACTGATACCGGGTGGCACAGTAGCTTGCCGATAAATAAGGCATTTAATTTTTAGACAGTAGTCTAAATTCAGTTGCTTGCCTGCTGCCAGTGTGTGTCAGGCCCGCTTCCACTGACTGTAGTGTGCCCACTGCCAGTGCCAACCACTGATACCGGGTGGCACAGTAGCTTGCCGATAAATAAGGCATTTAATTTTTAGACAGTAGTCTAAATTCAGTTGCTTGCCTGCTGCCAGTGTGTGTCAGGCCCTCTTCCACTGACTGTAGTGTGCCCACTGCCAGTGCCAACCACTGATACCGGGTGGCACAGTAGCTTGCCGATAAATAAGGCATTTAATTTTTACACTTTAGTGTAATTTCAGTTGCTTGCCTGCTGCCAGTGTGTGTCAGGCCCGCTTCCACTGACTGTAGTGTGCCCACTGCCAGTGCCAACCACTGATACCGGGTGGCACAGTAGCTTGCCGATAAATAAGGCATTTAATTTTTAGACAGTAGTCTAAATTCAGTTGCTTGCCTGCTGCCAGTGTGTGTCAGGCCCGCTTCCACTGACTGTAGTGTGCCCACTGCCAGTGCCAACCACTGATACCGGGTGGCACAGTAGCTTGCCGATAAATAAGGCATTTAATTTTTAGACAGTAGTCTAAATTCAGTTGCTTGCCTGCTGCCAGTGTGTGTCAGGCCCTCTTCCACTGACTGTAGTGTGCCCACTGCCAGTGCCAACCACTGATACCGGGTGGCACAGTAGCTTGCCGATAAATAAGGCATTTAATTTTTACACTTTAGTGTAATTTCAGTTGCTTGCCTGCTGCCAGTGTGTGTCAGGCCCGCTTCCACTGACTGTAGTGTGCCCACTGCCAGTGCCAACCACTGATACCGGGTGGCACAGTAGCTTGCCGATAAATAAGGCATTTAATTTTTAGACAGTAGTCTAAATTCAGTTGCTTGCCTGCTGCCAGTCAGTGTGTCAGGCCCTCTTCCACTGACTGTAGTGTGCCCACTGCCAGTGCCAACCACTCATACCGGGTGGCACAGTAGCTTGCCGATAAATAAGGCATTTAATTTTTACACTTTAGTGTAATTTCAGTTGCTTGCCTGCTGCCAGTGTGTGTCAGGCCCGCTTCTACTGACTGTAGTGTGCCCACTGCCAGTGCCAACCACTGATACCGGGTGGCACAGTAGCTTGCCGATAAATAAGGCATTTAATTTTTACACTTTAGTGTAATTTCAGTTGCTTGCCTGCTGCCAGTGTGTGTCAGGCCCGCTTCCACTGACTGTAGTGTGCCCACTGCCAGTGCCAACCACTGATACCGGGTGGCACAGTAGCTTGCCGATAAATAAGGCATTTAATTTTTAGACAGTAGTCTAAATTCAGTTGCTTGCCTGCTGCCAGTCAGTGTGTCAGGCCCTCTTCCACTGACTGTAGTGTGCCCACTGCCAGTGCCAACCACTCATACCGGGTGGCACAGTAGCTTGCCGATAAATAAGGCATTTAATTTTTACACTTTAGTGTAATTTCAGTTGCTTGCCTGCTGCCAGTGTGTGTCAGGCCCGCTTCTACTGACTGTAGTGTGCCCACTGCCAGTGCCAACCACTCATACCGGGTGGCACAGTAGCTTGCCGATAAATAAGGCATTTAATTTTTACACTTTAGTGTAATTTCAGTTGCTTGCCTGCTGCCAGTGTGTGTCAGGCCCGCTTCTACTGACTGTAGTGTGCCCACTGCCAGTGCCAACCACTGATACCGGGTGGCACAGTAGCTTGCCGATAAATAAGGCATTTAATTTTTAGACAGTAGTCTAAATTCAGTTGCTTGCCTGCTGCCAGTGTGTGTCAGGCCCGCTTCCACTGACTGTAGTGTGCCCACTGCCAGTGCCAACCACTGATACCGGGTGGCACAGTAGCTTGTCGATAAATAAGGCATTTAATTTTTACACTTTAGTGTAATTTCAGTTGCTTGCCTGCTGCCAGTGTGTGTCAGGCCCGCTTCCACTGACTGTAGTGTGCCCACTGCCAGTGCCAACCACTGATACCGGGTGGCACAGTAGCTTGCCGATAAATAAGGCATTTAATTTTTAGACAGTAGTCTAAATTCAGTTGCTTGCCTGCTGCCAGTGTGTGTCAGGCCCTCTTCCACTGACTGTAGTGTGCCCACTGCCAGTGCCAACCATTCATACCGGGTGGCACAGTAGCTTGCCGATAAATAAGGCATTTAATTTTTACACTTTAGTGTAATTTCAGTTGCTTGCCTGCTGCCAGTGTGTGTCAGGCCCTCTTCCACTGACTGTAGTGTGCCCACTGCCAGTGCCAACCACTGATACCGGGTGGCACAGTAGCTTGCCGATAAATAAGGCATTTAATTTTTAGACAGTAGTCTAAATTCAGTTGCTTGCCTGCTGCCAGTCAGTGTGTCAGGCCCTCTTCCACTGACTGTAGTGTGCCCACCGCCAGTGCAAACCACTCATACCGGGTGGCACAGTAGCTTGCCGATAAATAAGGCATTTAATTTTTACACTTTAGTGTAATTTCAGTTGCTTGCCTGCTGCCAGTGTGTGTCAGGCCCGCTTCTACTGACTGTAGTGTGCCCACTGCCAGTGCCAACCACTCATACCGGGTGGCACAGTAGCTTGCCGATAAATAAGGCATTTAATTTTTACACTTTAGTGTAATTTCAGTTGCTTGCCTGCTGCCAGTGTGTGTCAGGCCCGCTTCTACTGACTGTAGTGTGCCCACTGCCAGTGCCAACCACTGATACCGGGTGGCACAGTAGCTTGCCGATAAATAAGGCATTTAATTTTTAGACAGTAGTCTAAATTCAGTTGCTTGCCTGCTGCCAGTGTGTGTCAGGCCCGCTTCCACTGACTGTAGTGTGCCCACTGCCAGTGCCAACCACTGATACCGGGTGGCACAGTAGCTTGTCGATAAATAAGGCATTTAATTTTTACACTTTAGTGTAATTTCAGTTGCTTGCCTGCTGCCAGTGTGTGTCAGGCCCGCTTCCACTGACTGTAGTGTGCCCACTGCCAGTGCCAACCACTGATACCGGGTGGCACAGTAGCTTGCCGATAAATAAGGCATTTAATTTTTAGACAGTAGTCTAAATTCAGTTGCTTGCCTGCTGCCAGTGTGTGTCAGGCCCTCTTCCACTGACTGTAGTGTGCCCACTGCCAGTGCCAACCATTCATACCGGGTGGCACAGTAGCTTGCCGATAAATAAGGCATTTAATTTTTACACTTTAGTGTAATTTCAGTTGCTTGCCTGCTGCCAGTGTGTGTCAGGCCCTCTTCCACTGACTGTAGTGTGCCCACTGCCAGTGCCAACCACTGATACCGGGTGGCACAGTAGCTTGCCGATAAATAAGGCATTTAATTTTTAGACAGTAGTCTAAATTCAGTTGCTTGCCTGCTGCCAGTGTGTGTCAGGCCCACTTCCACAGACTGTAGTGTGCCCACTGCCAGTGCCAACCACTCATACCGGGTGGCACAGTACCTAGCACGCGTAGTACCACTTATCTAAAAAAAAAATGACAGGCAGAGGCAGGCCACCCCGCAGGGGCCGTCGTGGTCGTGGTGCTGTGATTTCCACTGTCCCTGGAATAATGCCCAGTTTTCAGAGGCCACGTACCCTGAACCCGAAAAATTCAGAGGACGTAGTTGACTGGCTTAGACAGGACACCCAATCTTCAACAGCTTCCGCTAAGAACCTTGACGCACCATCCTCCTCCAACTCAGCTTCGGTCACCTGCTCTCAAGTTACCACGCACCCGCCCGTCGCCACTACCACCACAGCCACCACAGCCGCTTCACTTGATCCGTCAGAGGAGTTATTTACACATCAGTTGGATGCAATTAGTGATGCGCAACCATTATTGCCAGATGATGTAGATTACGGGGATATGTCTCAGTCAGGCAGGATTACACACATGGACGTACAGTGTGATGATGATGATGTTGTACCCGCTGCTGCTTCCTTTGCTGAGGTGTCAGATACAAGTGAAGCGGTTGATGATGACGATGTGTCCACGGATGCCACGTGGGTGCCTGCTCGAAGAGAAGAAGAGGGGGAAAGTTCTGAAGGGGAGACAGAGAGAATGAGGAGACGAGTTGGAAGCAGGGGGAGGTCGTCGCAAGGAGTTAGTGGCACAGTCAGACAGCATGTATCGGCACCTGGGGTCAGCCAGACAGCACGCCAGTCAACGCATGCTGTTGCCACCACTAGAATGCCGTCATTGCAAAGCTCAGCAGTGTGGCATTTTTTTTGTGTGTCTGCCTCTGATAAAAGCAATGCCATTTGCAACCTGTGCCAAAAGAAACTGAGTCGTGGGAAGTCCAACACCCACCTTGGTACAACTGCTTTGCGAAGGCACATGATCTCACATCACAAACGCCTATGGGATCAACACATGAGTACAAGCAGCACACAAACTCAAAGCCACCATGCTCCTCCTGGTCCTGCATCTTCAGCCACGTCAACCACTGCTGTCCTCCCTGCCCCCTCTCAACCACCCGCCACTCCATCTCTCACCTTCAGCAGTTCCTGCTCATCTGCCCACAGTCAGGTGTCTGTCAAGGACATGTTTGAGCATAAGAAGCCAATGTCACAAAGTCACCCCCTTGCCCGGCGACTGACAGCTGGCTTGACGGAACTCTTAGCCCGCCAGCTTTTACCATACCAGCTGGTAGAGTCTGAGGCCTTCAAAAAATTTGTCGCTATTGGGACACCACAGTGGAAGGTACCCGGACGAAATTTTTTTTCAAAAAAGGCAATCCCAAACCTCTACCATGTCATTGAAAAGGAAGTCATGGCATCTCTGGCATACAGTGTTGGGGCAAGGGTCCATCTGACCACTGATACCTGGTCTGCAAAGCACGGTCAGGGCAGGTATATCACGTATACTGCGCATTGGGTCAACCTGCTGACGGCTGACAAGCATGGAATGCGTGGCTCTGCAGCGGAGTTGGTGACACCACCACGACTTGCAGGCAGACCTACTGCCACCTCCTCTACTCCTACTCCATCCTCTTTAATTTCCTCCTCGGCTGAGTCCTCTTCTGCTGCGGCGTCTGGCTGCACATCAACTGATTCCCCCCAGCTCCCCAGGGGCTATTCCACATCCCGGATACGACAGTGTAACGCTATCTTGGGGTTGACTTGCCTGAAAGCAGAGAGCCACACAGGACCAGCACTCCTGTCCGCCCTGAACGCACAGGTGGATCAGTGGCTGACCCCGCACCAACTGGAGATCGGCAAAGTGGTGTGTGACAATGGAAGCAATCTGTTGGCGGCATTAAATTTGGGCAAGTTGTCACATGTGCCGTGCATGGCACATGTGTTGAATCTCATCGTACAACGTTTTGTGTCTAAGTACCCAGGCTTACAGGACGTCCTCAAGCAGGCCAGGAAGGTGTGTGGCCATTTCAGGCGTTCCTACACGGCCATGGCGCACTTTTCCGATATTCAGCGGCGAAACAACATGCCAGTGAGGCGCTTGATATGCGACAGCCCGACACGTTGGAATTCAACACTCCTAATGTTCGACCGCCTGCTCCAACAAGAAAAAGCCGTCAACGAGTATTTGTATGACCGGGGTGCTAGGACAGCCTCTGCGGAGCTGGGAATCTTTTTGCCACGTTACTGGACACTCATGCGCAATGCCTGTAGGCTTATGCGTCCTTTTGAGGAGGTGACAAACCTAGTCAGTCGCACCGAAGCCACCATCAGCGACCTCATCCCATTTGTTTTCTTCCTGGAGCGTGCCCTGCGAAGAGTTCTGGATCAGGCTGTAGATGAGCGTGAAGAGGAAGAGGAAGAGTTGTGGTCACCATCACCACCAGAAACAGCCTTGTCATCATCGCTTGCCGGACCTGCAGCAACGCTGGAAGAGGAGTATGAGGAAGAGGAGTCAGAGGAGGAATGTGGCGGCTTTGAGGAGGAGGAAGACCAACCACAGCAGGCACCCCAGGGTGCTCGTTGTTGTCACCTATCTGGGACCCATGGTGTTGTACGTGGCTGGGGGGAAGAACAGACCGTCAATGACATCAGTGAGGACGAGGAACGGGAAATGAGAAGCTCTGCATCCAACCTTGTTCAAATGGGGTCTTTCATGCTGTCATGTCTGTTGAGGGACCCACGTATAAAAAGGATAAAGGAGAACGATCTGTACTGGGTGACCACGCTACTAGACCCCCGGTATAAGCAGAAAGTGGCAGAAATGTTACAAAATTACCGAAAGTCGGAAAGGATGCAGCAGTTCAAAACCAAACTAAAAAATATGCTTTACACAGCTTATAAGGGAGATGTCACAGCACAACGGGAATCTAACAGGGGAAGAGGTGAGTGTAATCCTCCTCCTACCACGGCGGCAAGGACTGGACGATTTACAGATGTGTTGTTGATGGAGGACATGCGGAGCTTTTTCAGTCCTACTCATCGCCACAGCCCTTCGGGATCCAGCCTTAGAGAACGACTCGACCGACAGGTAGCAGACTACCTCGCCTTAACAGCAGATATCGACACTCTGAGGAGCAATGAACCCCTTCACTACTGGGTGTGCAGGCTTGACCTGTGGCCTGAGCTATCCCAGTTTGCGATAGAACTTCTGGCCTGCCCTGCTTCAAGTGTCCTGTCAGAAAGGAGCTTCAGTGCAGCAGGAGGCATTGTCACTGACAAGAGAAGTCGCCTCGGTCAAAAAAGTGTTGATTACCTCACCTTCATAAAGATGAATGAGGCATGGATCCCGAAGGGACTGACAGTGGGGGATACGTTTGACTAACAAAAGGCCTGATTACATGCCTTGGCCTCAAAATGGTCCCCACGCTGCTGTATTTAATGTCTGCATACCGGATGACTTTCGTGAATTCTCCACCACCAACTAGGGTTCAAGCCGTAATGTTTTAGTCACTTTTCTGCCTGGAAAACATAAATTTTTCCGGCCGCTGCTACAATAGCGTCTGCAACAGTGCCATTATTTTTCAGGCATGTGTACATGCCTAATTTTTCTGTCCTATGGTGCAGCACTGTGGCTGCAAAAACAAACCAAAAAAAAAAGGCACATACAAGTGTCAATTCCCCTTCGTGATCGTTACCTTGTTGTGGTGAAGGGGCTTGCGTATCACAATGAAGCAATCATCATCACCTCTATAAAAGTGTGTTGGCAATGTTGCCACACCCCAGATGATAAGGCCGTTGCTTCATTATGGTCAGACCAAAAGCGATCGGGTGGCCACGCTACTAGACCCCCGGTATAAGCAGAAAGTGGCAGAAATGTTACCAAATTACCAAAAGTCGGAAAGGATGCAGCAGTTCAAAACCAAACTAAAAAATATGCTTTACACAGCTTATAAGGGGGATGTCAATGGGGGATTCGACAATGGTTAATCAATTCGACCGGATAGGGTCCGTAACAGGGATTAAACTGATAGCAATAGTACTAGTTAAGACACCACTCATATAGGGTGTCACAGCACATTGCTCTGTGCACGCGCAGTGCCCCAATTTGGGAGTAAGAGGACCGACCAAGCTGCTTTTTCCATCTCCCGGTTCCTGAAATCAATTCAGTTTAGTGTATGAGAGTTTGGTCTGTCACTGTGAAGGCAGTCGAAGGTACCCGGCCTAAATTTTTTTTCATAAAAGGCAATTCCTGATATGGGACGTAACAGGGATTAAACTGATGAGAATAATACTACAGAAAATACCACTCATATCGGTGGAGGGAGCCAGCGTTTTTTTAACCATCTCCCCGTTCAAAAAATCTATTTAATAAATGGCCCCCAGATTGGGGATGTTAGAGGGATTAAACTGATGAGAATAGTACTACAGAAAATACCACTCATATCGGGTGTGACAGTAAATTGCACGGCGCAGATGCAGTCACCGTGGTTTAAAACAGAGTGGAGGGAGCCAGCGTTTTTTTAACCATCTCCCCGTTCGAAAAATCTATTCAATAAATGGCACCCAGATTGGGGACGTTAGAGGGATTAAACTGATGAGAATAGTACTACAGAAAATACCACTCATATCGGGTGTGACAGTAAATTGCACGGCGCAGACGCAGTCACCGTGGTTTAAAACAGAGTGGAGGGAGCCAGGTTTTTTTTAACCATCTCCCCGTTCGAAAAATCTATTCAATAAATGGCACCCAGATTGGGGACGTTAGAGGGATTAAACTGATGAGAATAGTACTACAGAAAATACCACTCATATCGGGTGTGACAGTAAATTGCACGGCGCAGACGCAGTCACCGTGGATTAAAACAGAGTGGAGGGAGCCAGCGTTTTTTTAACCATCTCCCCGTCCGAAAAATCTGTTTAATAAATGGCCCCCAGATTGGGGAGTCGGGGACGTTAGAGGGATTAAACTGATGAGAATAGTACTACAGAAAATACCACTCATATCGGGTGTGACAGTAAATTGCACGGCGCAGACGCAGTCACCGTGGATAAAAACAAAGGGGAGGGAGCCAGCGTTTTTTTAACCATCTCCCCGTTCGAAAAATCAATTCAATTGACCTTTCGGGGACCCTTGGTGTTGTACGTGGCTGGGTGGAGGAAGAAACCTTCAATGACATCACCGGGACGTGGCTAGCTTGGTATCCAACCTTGTGCAAATGGGGAGTTTGCGGTTGTGCAAATGAACTGTTTGCGGTGCATTAAAAGGGGAGTTTGGTCTGTCAATGTCTGTGATGCGGGCGTAACCCTTACACTACCTGATCGATACAACATCATACCTGATCGTATACACACACTGGATGTTTTAAAGCACGTTATTCCAAACAATTTAGGAATGTTAGTTGATTTATGCCCTTTATGGATTAAAACCCGACTCTGCGTCCACTACGTAATTTTCCATGGGAGTTTTGCCATAGATCCCCCTCCGGCATGCCACAGTCCAGGTGTTAGACCCCTTGAAACAACTTTCTCATCACTATTGTGGCCAGAAAGAGTCCCTGTGGGTTTTAAAATTCGCCTGTCTATTGAAGTCTATGGCGGTTCGCCCGGTTCCCCAGTTCGCGAACATTTGCGGAAGTTCGCGTTCGCTGTTCGCGAACTGAAAATTTTATGTTCGCGACATCACTATATATTATATATCTGCAGGGTGTATAAGCCTATTATAGCTGATTCCGTGTCACAGTAGCATGTAGAGCAGTGGTCTCCAAACAGAGCCACGTGTGACTTTCAAATCATGGTTGAACGATTAGCTGTAGAAGCCTTAAATTATGACCATAAGCAGCGGCTACATTATTTGCAGCCATATCCTAACCCCCAATAACATATTCTGTCCCAGTTTATTAAATGGGCTGTTCAGCTTTGGAGGCCTTTCTATCAGTAACCTCCTCTTCACCCCCACGTAACCTGGACCTGCAGAGGGAAGTGTACTTACCTGCTCCCCACTGGGTTTCGGCTCCTTTGGTTCCGTCAATGCCTTGTTGCTGTCTCCGTATGTCAACATCCAATTTGATTCAGGTCATGTGGGTCACGTGACATGTCACCCATGGGTCACGTGACATGACACATGGGGGTCACGTCGCTGATGTTCAGTAATGTGAAGATTCTTTCAGAACTTTTTTTTTATTATTAAAAAAAAAACGAGTTCTCGTCTTTTCACCCAGAACACATTTGATTTTGCACAAAATGGGAACATATTCATATCTTGGCTATATCTGCTTTATTTGGACCCCATAGATTGAAATGGGAATCCTAGAGCATCACAGTGAAAACCCACAGACTTCACTGGGAGTGTTTGTTCGGCATGAGGGACCAAAGCAGTGCAAGTCTATAAGGTTTTTTCCATTGATCCATGGTCAGTAGAAAAACAAGGATGTGTGAATAGACTCAAAAAAATTATGGATACTGTGACAAAACCCCTGTTTTAGGTATGTCTAGACTCGTCTGCTGTTCATGTAGTTAACCCTATTTCGCCCCTTAAATGTTCACAAACCACCTCATCTGCCTGTGACGCAGTTAGCGTACACAATGGACATTAGCGAACACAATGGATATTGCCTATGATACATTTAGCAAACACAATTTGTCTGGGTCATTGACCGCATGGAACTACACAATTTTTCTGGGTCATTGACCGCATGGAACTATGTCCAGCCCCTTTATCCAATTATCTCCAGGATAGAGAGGAGAGATTTTACTGCTCATGTGGGAGTGTGTTATATCTTACTGTATATTGATTGGTCACTGTATTTTGTGTGCCTGTTCCCCACAAGGGCCCCGTGAGAGTAACCCTTGCTGGAGGACGATCAGATCAGCGTGGGTCCGACTGTTTGAGGAGAAGGCAGCACACATATGAAAGCTGTTTTCTCTGCTCTGTTTACCGGCTTGTTGCAGAAATTTCAGTGGTGAGCAGTCAAACAGAGTAGAGAAGGCAGTGGTGGTACGAAATAACAAAAAACGGACAACCCCTACTTGGAAAACATTACATGCAGCGCTACAGAACATACAGGAGAATACAGCCCCACATATGTACCTCTTACATCCAGTGATGTCTCCTCTAATGTAGATATTCTCATCCTCATCTTTTCCTGTCAGACCAGACCGCCATGATGATTTATTATTTCAACCGCGTCTCGTCTCTGAAGAGTTTAACAAAGCGACATCTTAGTTTCCTACTTTTCCATCATCTTCCTCATCTTCTGAACACCCCATCCTGCCTCCACCAATACTATCCTGCAGAAACAGTCGCCATGAAAATACTAGTACAACACACATATTGCGCCAGTACAAAAAATACCCCCTTACCTTTCAGATCAGACCCCCATTTCAGACCTCAGATGAGACCCCCATTAGACCTCCAGATCCCCATATCAGACCCCTATTAAAACTTAGACCAGACCTCCATACCCCCCATTAGACCTCCAGACCCCCATATTAGACCTCAGACTAGACCTCTAGACCCCCAATCAGACCCCCATTAAAACTCCAAGTCCCCATATCAGACCTCAGAGCAGACCTCCAGACCCCCATTAGACCTAAGACCAGACCTCCAGACCCCCATTAGACTTCCAGACCCCCCAATCATACCCCTATTAGACTCTCAGACCCCCATTAAACCTCCAGAACCCAATGTTAGACCTTAGACTAGACCTCCAGACCAAAGAATTCAATAGTTGAGTTTCCCTCTCTTCTCCTTTTGGTCCAGACCATCATGTGCAGATGTCTTTGGTCAGGAGTGTGCCACCTCCTCTGCTATATAAGAAGACACCAGGATTAATAGATGGCACAACTATAGATGGGACGATTACAGATTTTACATTAGAGACCAGGAGACCAGGTTAAACCTCTGACTTCACTGATTGCTTCTGCAGTCAATCCCCACCCGCTATAACACACTTTCACACTGCCATCCTGGAGCGTTTTCTAATACGGTGCCCACTTCGGCACCAAAAATACTGTACTGCCAAGATAAAAGTACAAGAAGAAGCAGCTACAGAACTAGAAAATGATGGGGCCTAATACAGACTTTAGACATCAAACCTCAGACCAGATCCCACCCCAAGTTAGCCCCGAATTAATGTGGCTATCTAAAAGGAGCCGTCCAAAATGAAAGGTGGAATCTGATTGGTTGCTATGGGCAACTAAGCCAGTTCTACTTTACACTAGTTTGATAAATAACCCCTTATATTCTTATGACTTTATTAAAGGTTTACCAAAAGCGGCATTCCCCTTTAAACATCACTGCTCTATAAACAGTTCTTTATTCAGACTAGATCTCTGATGACATCAGCAGTAGCAAGAAGCCCCGCCCCCTTAGAATACTGAAGCTGTGTGACATCACAATGCTGTGTCCAGGCTTCTATGTGTTGGAGAACACTGGATTCTTTTGAGGGTTAGTTGTTGGAGATGATGGATTCGAGAAGAATTGCTCTTGTATTTCTATTATTTTTTACATTTTATGTTCAAGGAAAGCCACAAAAACACCTGCAGGTAATGGATATTATCACTGGGGGTTTATCTTACTGAATGGTGGCTGAATATTGTATTTATCCTTACATGATTACGGGTCATAGAGGCAAACCTGGCTGGTATCTCTGTGGCTTGGAGCTCAGGTTATAGGACAGTGGGCTGTGTGCGGCATTGTAGCTGAGCCCCATTTAATTTGATGGCGCTGAACTGCAATACCGTACACAACCCCTGGACAAGAGGGAGGATATTTCAGAAAGAAAGCTGCAAGGTTTCTAATCTCATACAATGGCCTTAAATGATGACATTTTGTCTGTAGCCACCACTAGTGGGCACTTACTAAATACTGACTTATTGTTATCTTCTGTCTCCCCGTGTCCCCATTTTGGGGTTCAGCTGCCGCTATCATTGATTTAATGTCTTTATTTTCCTTCATTTTTTCATGGACAGTGACTTTCCCAGGATCAGGGAGGACAACCCCCGGTCCGGACAGCGCCGGTGCAAATAACAGTGAGTAGACAATTCCTTCCTCTCCTAATTCTACTCTCATCATCCTCTACCAAGCCCTGACTGTAGTGGAGAACAGCGACTAAGCTGCTCCTTTGAGGGATCGGTCCTATAAAATGATGCTGGAACATATAATGATGTGCCCCTTATCCAGACGTTACCAGCCCACAGTCCAGCAATTACCCCTCCATGCCCAGCCAAGCTGCCAGTGCCTACCTGCTGATGTCCTCATAAAGGTCACTGCTGGCATCAGGAGGATCTAGAGATGTTGGATAATGTCTTGTAGAATATGTTCTCTATGATAACAATTAATAACGAGCATCTTGTGTCTTTATTACCAGTCATGTACCGCGTTGTCCTGCCGCTAGTAGTATTCCTATTGGTCGCGGGCGTGATTATTATCTTTTGCTGGTGAGTTTCCAATTTTCTTCTACTCTACACATCACATTATTTTCTATACACTGTACTGTCTGACCTACAGGGGGCGCAGTAACTACTGCAGCCAGGTTATAATACAGGGGCCGGATGGGGCAGGGATATAATCAGGTAACCGCTTGTCCCCCCTTTCCCGATGCTGTATTATGATATAATATAGACTATGGCACTATATCCTTCCTGCCTGTTATATACTGCAGCTTTATATCTCACCCCCTGTAGTGGGGGAGGGGGGTCATGGGTATATTTTGATGGGGAACTAAAGATTGTCATCTGTACCGACTTATGTCAGGACATTTCTCTGTCTCACAGTTACAAGTACAAGGCCTGGCGCCGGCGTGAACAAAAACAGGCAGCTGATCTAGAGATGGTTCGAGTGGAGAAGCCAGGTAATAATTTCTATATAATAACATATATAAGCGGGGTACAGGCAGAGCTTAGGGTTACCTCTCATATCTGCTCATCACACACTTTGGGGTCCTTCTATTACTCTGAATTCTGCAAAATTCAGAGATGAGACAGCTCATGTCTGCTGATTAGCTGCATCACTATATTACTGCATTGCTCATAATATTAAAAGGATAGATTCTGTTATATCTACTACCTACTGATGGTTTCCTTCTCATTTTGTAGTTGTTCAAAAACCTGTAGTGCAAATTAAGAAGAAAAAAAACATCAGACCTCCCATGGATAACATCAAGAAAGTAAAACCAATTATTGAACGAATAAAAGCTGCCAAAAAAGCGGAGGACAAGATCATTAGAATAACATCTAAAACAGAGGAGGAGACGATCATGAAGGTAACATCCAAAACAGAGGAGGAGATCACGAAGAGAACATCCCGCCTGAAACGGTTCCGTAAATGGATAAAAAAAAGTACCCAGAAGAAGAACACGGGGAAAGAAAAGGAGCGCACTAACCATCTCTGCAAATATATGACCACCTGCTGCAGTTGTCGGTCCATGGACTAAATGGAGTTAACTTATTACCATCATGCCCATTAGTTTTAAAGCCCTGAAACACCATCTACAGTGGCCATATCTGTCTGTCCCTCTGTTTGTCTGTCTGTCTATATGTATGTCTGTCTTTCCCCCTGTCTGTCTGTCTATCTATCGTAGAATACATAGGTAGATTGAAGACACCTGGAGGGGGTGTACATCTCATCTACATTTTTTTAATGTAGGTGAGATGAAAAATCCAGGAAAGTTGGGTTTCCTCAGTAAATTTTCTTTGCTGAGGACTTTAGTAACTTTGTTTTCCGGGCCTGCATTTTTTTGGAATGGCAGGTAGGTTGGAAGTGGGACCTGTCATTCCCTCCCCCCCCAGTACACCCCCCCCCCTCCCCCACCAATTAGCCCAGGTGATGTTGTTACTGGGGCATAAAACTGTTGACAAGTCCAGTCAAGGTCTGAGTCTAGGAAGGCACAGTAGCCGCAGTGGAACGTCTGTGCTCTGAATACTGTTATGTGTAAACTGATCTCTATGTGATGTAACTGTTTTGTTGCTGGACTAAATAAATCCAAGTTGTATTTTTAACCTCTGAAGCCTCTGAATGTTGTCATTGCTAACCCCCATCCCATATATACCGATCCCGACAATATCTACGCCATTAGTTGGAATGATCCACCTGGAATCAGTGACTGGCTCTGTTACTTAGTCCATACAAGCAGTACAGCAGGATCTACTGACATGAATAAGAGATCTGCTACTAGCATTGTTCCAGCTGGTTCTAGAGCCCAGAAAAGAAGCTGTACAGAGGACCACTGCCTCAGACCTTAAAGGGGTTTTCCAGCGTTAACCCCCTTTATAATTTGGCTCTGGAATATGGCATATATAAAACAAGAAACACACTTATCTGCTCCCTTCTGCTCACTTCCAGTATTAAGGCTCCATTCATGTGTGCATATACCGATCCCTCCTGATATAGACATGTGACCACTGCAGCCAATCATAGGCTGTCACATGCTTGTATAGAGATGTGCCAAGAAGCAAAGACCGGCGGAGAATCCAGGAAGCATGGGAACTGGGATATTACTCACTCCATATGTAAGTATTACTTTGTGCATTTTTCAAGCATTCTAAGTGGTTTTTAAATAACTAAACATCTCCAGGGACACAATATTACACGTATGTTCCAGAGTGGGCATTTCTGGAATGTATTGTGGAAGATGCTGGGGAGAATGGGACTTGACTTATCAATGGAGAGTGAAATATTGGGAGGCATGGTGACTCCATGGCTGGTATGTGTGATTTACAGGATGTTTTTGCTCCTGTTGCAGGCTGTGAATATATTATATATCTGCAGGGTGTATAAGCCTATTATAGCTGATTCCGTGTCACAGTAGCATGTAGAGCAGTGGTCTCCAAACAGAGCCACGTGTGACTTTCAAATCATGGTTGAACGATTAGCTGTAGAAGCCTTAAATTATGACCATAAGCAGCGGCTACATTATTTGCAGCCATATCCTAACCCCCAATAACATATTCTGTCCCAGTTTATTAAATGGGCTGTTCAGCTTTGGAGGCCTTTCTATCAGTAACCTCCTCTTCACCCCCACGTAACCTGGACCTGCAGAGGGAAGTGTACTTACCTGCTCCCCACTGGGTTTCAGCTCCTTTGGTTCCGTCAATGCCTTGTTGCTGTCTCCGTATGTCAACATCCAATTTGATTCAGGTCATGTGGGTCACGTGACATGTCACCCATGGGTCACGTGACATGACACATGGGGGTCACGTCGCTGATGTTCAGTAATGTGAAGATTCTTTCAGAACTTTTTTTTTATTATTAAAAAAAAAACGAGTTCTCGTCTTTTCACCCAGAACACATTTGATTTTGCACAAAATGGGAACATATTCATATCTTGGCTATATCTGCTTTATTTGGACCCCATAGATTGAAATGGGAATCCTAGAGCATCACAGTGAAAACCCACAGACTTCACTGGGAGTGTTTGTTCGGCATGAGGGACCAAAGCAGTGCAAGTCTATAAGGTTTTTTCCATTGATCCATGGTCAGTAGAAAAACAAGGATGTGTGAATAGACACAAAAAAATTATGGATACTGTGACAAAACCCCTGTTTTAGGTATGTCTAGACTCGTCTGCTGTTCATGTAGTTAACCCTATTTCGCCCCTTAAATGTTCACAAACCACCTCATCTGCCTGTGACGCAGTTAGCGTACACAATGGACATTAGCGAACACAATGGATATTGCCTATGATACATTTAGCAAACACAATTTGTCTGGGTCATTGACCGCATGGAACTACACAATTTTTCTGGGTCATTGACCGCATGGAACTATGTCCAGCCCCTTTATCCAATTATCTCCAGGATAGAGAGGAGAGATTTTACTGCTCATGTGGGAGTGTGTTATATCTTACTGTATATTGATTGGTCACTGTATTTTGTGTGCCTGTTCCCCACAAGGGCCCCGTGAGAGTAACCCTTGCTGGAGGACGATCAGATCAGCGTGGGTCCGACTGTTTGAGGAGAAGGCAGCACACATATGAGAGCTGTTTTCTCTGCTCTGTTTACCGGCTTGTTGCAGAAATTTCAGTGGTGAGCAGGCAAACAGAGTAGAGAAGGCAGTGGTGGTACGAAATAACAAAAAACGGACAACCCCTACTTGGAAAACATTACATGCAGCGCTACAGAACATACAGGAGAATACAGCCCCACATATGTACCTCTTACATCCAGTGATGTCTCCTCTAATGTAGATATTCTCATCCTCATCTTTTCCTGTCAGACCAGACCGCCATGATGATTTATTATTTCAACCGCGTCTCGTCTCTGAAGAGTTTAACAAAGCGACATCTTAGTTTCCTACTTTTCCATCATCTTCCTCATCTTCTGAACACCCAATCCTGCCTCCACCAATACTATCCTGCAGAAACAGTCGCCATGAAAATACTAGTACAACACACATATTGCGCCAGTACAAAAAATACCACCTTACCTTTCAGATCAGACCCCCATTTCAGACCTCAGATGAGACCCCCATTAGACCTCCAGATCCCCATATCAGACCCCTATTAAAACTTAGACCAGACCTCCATACCCCCCATTAGACCTCCAGACCCCCATATTAGACCTCAGACTAGACCTCTAGACCCCCAATCAGACCCCCATTAAAACTCCAAGTCCCCATATCAGACCTCAGAGCAGACCTCCAGACCCCCATTAGACCTAAGACCAGACCTCCAGACCCCCATTAGACTTCCAGACCCCCCAATCATACCCCTATTAGACTCTCAGACCCCCATTAAACCTCCAGAACCCAATGTTAGACCTTAGACTAGACCTCCAGACCAAAGAATTATATTGTTGAGTTTCCCTTTCTTCTCCTTATGGTCCAGACCATCATGTGCAGATGTCTTTGGTCAGGAGTGTGCCACCTCCTCTGCTATATAAGAAGACACCAGGATTAATAGATGGCACAACTATAGATGGGACGATTACAGATTTTACATTAGAGACCAGGAGACCAGGTTAAACCTCTGACTTCACTGATTGCTTCTGCAGTCAATCCCCACCCGCTATAACACACTTTCACACTGCCATCCTGGAGCGTTTTCTAATACGGTGCCCACTTCGGCACCAAAAATACTGTACTGCCAAGATAAAAGTACAAGAAGAAGCAGCTACAGAACTAGAAAATGATGGGGCCTAATACAGACTTTAGACATCAAACCTCAGACCAGATCCCACCCCAAGTTAGCCCCGAATTAATGTGGCTATCTAAAAGGAGCCGTCCAAAATGAAAGGTGGAATCTGATTGGTTGCTATGGGCAACTAAGCCAGTTCTACTTTACACTAGTTTGATAAATAACCCCTTATATTCTTATGACTTTATTAAAGGTTTACCAAAAGCGGCATTCCCCTTTAAACATCACTGCTCTATAAACAGTTCTTTATTCAGACTAGATCTCTGATGACATCAGCAGTAGCAAGAAGCCCCGCCCCCTTAGAATACTGAAGCTGTGTGACATCACAATGCTGTGTCCAGGCTTCTATGTGTTGGAGAACACTGGATTCTTTTGAGGGTTAGTTGTTGGAGATGATGGATTCGAGAAGAATTGCTCTTGTATTTCTATTATTTTTTACATTTTATGTTCAAGGAAAGCCCACAAAAACACCTGCAGGTAATGGATATTATCACTGGGGGTTTATCTTACTGAATGGTGGCTGAATATTGTATTTATCCTTACATGATTACGGGTCATAGAGGCAAACCTGGCTGGTATCTCTGTGGCTTGGAGCTCAGGTTATAGGACAGTGGGCTGTGTGCGGCATTGTAGCTGAGCCCCATTTAATTTGATGGCGCTGAACTGCAATATCGTACACAACCCCTGGACAAGAGGGAGGATATTTCAGAAAGAAAGCTGCAAGGTTTCTAATCTCATACAATGGCCTTAAATGATGACATTTTGTCTGTAGCCACCACTAGTGGGCACTTACTAAATACTGACTTATTGTTATCTTCTGTCTCCCCGTGTCCCCATTTTGGGGTTCAGCTGCCGCTATCATTGATTTAATGTCTTTATTTTCCTTCATTTTTTCATGGACAGTGACTTTCCCAGGATCAGGGAGGACAACCCCCAGTCCGGACAGCGCCGGTGCAAATAACAGTGAGTAGACAATTCCTTCCTCTCCTAATTCTACTCTCATCATCCTCTACCAAGCCCTGACTGTAGTGGAGAACAGCGACTAAGCTGCTCCTTTGAGGGATCGGTCCTATAAAATGATGCTGGAACATATAATGATGTGCCCCTTATCCAGACGTTACCAGCCCACAGTCCAGCAATTACCCCTCCATGCCCAGCCAAGCTGCCAGTGCCTACCTGCTGATGTCCTCATAAAGGTCACTGCTGGCATCAGGAGGATCTAGAGATGTTGGATAATGTCTTGTAGAATATGTTCTCTATGATAACAATTAATAACGAGCATCTTGTGTCTTTATTACCAGTCATGTACCGCGTTGTCCTGCCGCTAGTAGTATTCCTATTGGTCGCCACCGTGATTATTATCTTTTGCTGGTGAGTTTCCAATTTTCTTCTACTCTACACATCACATTATTTTCTATACACTGTACTGTCTGACCTACAGGGGGCGCAGTAACTACTGCAGCCAGGTTATAATACAGGGGCCGGATGGGGCAGGGATATAATCAGGTAACCGCTTGTCCCCCCTTTCCCGATGCTGTATTATGATATAATATAGACTATGGCACTATATCCTTCCTGCCTGTTATATACTGCAGCTTTATATCTCACCCCCTGTAGTGGGGGAGGGGGGTCATGGGTATATTTTGATGGGGAACTAAAGATTGTCATCTGTACCGACTTATGTCAGGACATTTCTCTGTCTCACAGTTACAAGTACAAGGCCTGGCGCCGGCGTGAACAAAAACAGGCAGCTGATCTAGAGATGGTTCGAGTGGAGAAGCCAGGTAATAATTTCTATATAATAACATATATAAGCGGGGTACAGGCAGAGCTTAGGGTTACCTCTCATATCTGCTCATCACACACTTTGGGGTCCTTCTAATACTCTGAATTTTGCAGAATTCAGAGATGAGACAGCTCATGTCTGCTGATTAGCTGCATCACTATATTACTGCATTGCTCATAATATTAAAAGGATAGATTCTGTTATATCTACTACCTACTGATGGTTTCCTTCTCATTTTGTAGTTGTTCAAAAACCTGTAGTGCAAATTAAGAAGAAAAAAAACATCAGACCTCCCATGGATAACATCAAGAAAGTAAAACCAATTATTGAACGAATAAAAGCTGCCAAAAAAGCGGAGGACAAGATCATTAGAATAACATCTAAAACAGAGGAGGAGACGATCATGAAGGTAACATCCAAAACAGAGGAGGAGATCACGAAGAGAACATCCCGCCTGAAACGGTTCCGTAAATGGATAAAAAAAAGTACCCAGAAGAAGAACACGGGGAAAGAAAAGGAGCGCACTAACCATCTCTGCAAATATATGACCACCTGCTGCAGTTGTCGGTCCATGGACTAAATGGAGTTAACTTATTACCATCATGCCCATTAGTTTTAAAGCCCTGAAACACCATCTACAGTGGCCATATCTGTCTGTCCCTCTGTTTGTCTGTCTGTCTATATGTATGTCTGTCTTTCCCCCTGTCTGTCTGTCTATCTATCGTAGAATACATAGGTAGATTGAAGACACCTGGAGGGGGTGTACATCTCATCTACATTTTTTTAATGTAGGTGAGATGAAAAATCCAGGAAAGTTGGGTTTCCTCAGTAAATTTTCTTTGCTGAGGACTTTAGTAACTTTGTTTTCCGGGCCTGCATTTTTTTGGAATGGCAGGTAGGTTGGAAGTGGGACCTGTCATTCCCTCCCCCTCCAGTACACCCCCCCCCCTCCCCCACCAATTAGCCCAGGTGATGTTGTTACTGGGGCATAAAACTGTTGACAAGTCCAGTCAAGGTCTGAGTCTAGGAAGGCACAGTAGCCGCAGTGGAACGTCTGTGCTCTGAATACTGTTATGTGTAAACTGATCTCTATGTGATGTAACTGTTTTGTTGCTGGACTAAATAAATCCAAGTTGTATTTTTAACCTCTGAAGCCTCTGAATGTTGTCATTGCTAACCCCCATCCCATATATACCGATCCCGACAATATCTACGCCATTAGTTGGAATGATCCACCTGGAATCAGTGACTGGCTCTGTTACTTAGTCCATACAAGCAGTACAGCAGGATCTACTGACATGAATAAGAGATCTGCTACTAGCATTGTTCCAGCTGGTTCTAGAGCCCAGAAAAGAAGCTGTACAGAGGACCACTGCCTCAGACCTTAAAGGGGTTTTCCAGCGTTAACCCCCTTTATAATTTGGCTCTGGAATATGGCATATATAAAACAAGAAACACACTTATCTGCTCCCTTCTGCTCACTTCCAGTATTAAGGCTCCATTCATGTGTGCATATACCGATCCCTCCTGATATAGACATGTGACCACTGCAGCCAATCATAGGCTGTCACATGCTTGTATAGAGATGTGCCAAGAAGCAAAGACCGGCGGAGAATCCAGGAAGCATGGGAACTGGGATATTACTCACTCCATATGTAAGTATTACTTTGTGCATTTTTCAAGCATTCTAAGTGGTTTTTAAATAACTAAACATCTCCAGGGACACAATATTACACGTATGTTCCAGAGTGGGCATTTCTGGAATGTATTGTGGAAGATGCTGGGGAGAATGGGACTTGACTTATCAATGGAGAGTGAAATATTGGGAGGCATGGTGACTCCATGGCTGGTATGTGTGATTTACAGGATGTTTTTGCTCCTGTTGCAGGCTGTGAATATATTATATATCTGCAGGGTGTATAAGCCTATTATAGCTGATTCCGTGTCACAGTAGCATGTAGAGCAGTGGTCTCCAAACAGAGCCACGTGTGACTTTCAAATCATGGTTGAACGATTAGCTGTAGAAGCCTTAAATTATGACCATAAGCAGCGGCTACATTATTTGCAGCCATATCCTAACCCCCAATAACATATTCTGTCCCAGTTTATTAAATGGGCTGTTCAGCTTTGGAGGCCTTTCTATCAGTAACCTCCTCTTCACCCCCACGTAACCTGGACCTGCAGAGGGAAGTGTACTTACCTGCTCCCCACTGGGTTTCAGCTCCTTTGGTTCCGTCAATGCCTTGTTGCTGTCTCCGTATGTCAACATCCAATTTGATTCAGGTCATGTGGGTCACGTGACATGTCACCCATGGGTCACGTGACATGACACATGGGGGTCACGTCGCTGATGTTCAGTAATGTGAAGATTCTTTCAGAACTTTTTTTTTATTATTAAAAAAAAAACGAGTTCTCGTCTTTTCACCCAGAACACATTTGATTTTGCACAAAATGGGAACATATTCATATCTTGGCTATATCTGCTTTATTTGGACCCCATAGATTGAAATGGGAATCCTAGAGCATCACAGTGAAAACCCACAGACTTCACTGGGAGTGTTTGTTCGGCATGAGGGACCAAAGCAGTGCAAGTCTATAAGGTTTTTTCCATTGATCCATGGTCAGTAGAAAAACAAGGATGTGTGAATAGACACAAAAAAATTATGGATACTGTGACAAAACCCCTGTTTTAGGTATGTCTAGACTCGTCTGCTGTTCATGTAGTTAACCCTATTTCGCCCCTTAAATGTTCACAAACCACCTCATCTGCCTGTGACGCAGTTAGCGTACACAATGGACATTAGCGAACACAATGGATATTGCCTATGATACATTTAGCAAACACAATTTGTCTGGGTCATTGACCGCATGGAACTACACAATTTTTCTGGGTCATTGACCGCATGGAACTATGTCCAGCCCCTTTATCCAATTATCTCCAGGATAGAGAGGAGAGATTTTACTGCTCATGTGGGAGTGTGTTATATCTTACTGTATATTGATTGGTCACTGTATTTTGTGTGCCTGTTCCCCACAAGGGCCCCGTGAGAGTAACCCTTGCTGGAGGACGATCAGATCAGCGTGGGTCCGACTGTTTGAGGAGAAGGCAGCACACATATGAGAGCTGTTTTCTCTGCTCTGTTTACCGGCTTGTTGCAGAAATTTCAGTGGTGAGCAGGCAAACAGAGTAGAGAAGGCAGTGGTGGTACGAAATAACAAAAAACGGACAACCCCTACTTGGAAAACATTACATGCAGCGCTACAGAACATACAGGAGAATACAGCCCCACATATGTACCTCTTACATCCAGTGATGTCTCCTCTAATGTAGATATTCTCATCCTCATCTTTTCCTGTCAGACCAGACCGCCATGATGATTTATTATTTCAACCGCGTCTCGTCTCTGAAGAGTTTAACAAAGCGACATCTTAGTTTCCTACTTTTCCATCATCTTCCTCATCTTCTGAACACCCAATCCTGCCTCCACCAATACTATCCTGCAGAAACAGTCGCCATGAAAATACTAGTACAACACACATATTGCGCCAGTACAAAAAATACCACCTTACCTTTCAGATCAGACCCCCATTTCAGACCTCAGATGAGACCCCCATTAGACCTCCAGATCCCCATATCAGACCCCTATTAAAACTTAGACCAGACCTCCATACCCCCCATTAGACCTCCAGACCCCCCATATTAGACCTCAGACTAGACCTCTAGACCCCCAATCAGACCCCCATTAAAACTCCAAGTCCCCATATCAGACCTCAGAGCAGACCTCCAGACCCCCATTAGACCTAAGACCAGACCTCCAGACCCCCATTAGACTTCCAGACCCCCCAATCATACCCCTATTAGACTCTCAGACCCCCATTAAACCTCCAGAACCCAATGTTAGACCTTAGACTAGACCTCCAGACCAAAGAATTCAATTGTTGAGTTTCCCTTTCTTCTCCTTTTGGTCCAGACCATCATGTGCAGATGTCTTTGGTCAGGAGTGTGCCACCTCCTCTGCTATATAAGAAGACACCAGGATTAATAGATGGCACAACTATAGATGGGACGATTACAGATTTTACATTAGAGACCAGGAGACCAGGTTAAACCTCTGACTTCACTGATTGCTTCTGCAGTCAATCCCCACCCGCTATAACACACTTTCACACTGCCATCCTGGAGCGTTTTCTAATACGGTGCCCACTTCGGCACCAAAAATACTGTACTGCCAAGATAAAAGTACAAGAAGAAGCAGCTACAGAACTAGAAAATGATGGGGCCTAATACAGACTTTAGACATCAAACCTCAGACCAGATCCCACCCCAAGTTAGCCCCGAATTAATGTGGCTATCTAAAAGGAGCCGTCCAAAATGAAAGGTGGAATCTGATTGGTTGCTATGGGCAACTAAGCCAGTTCTACTTTACACTAGTTTGATAAATAACCCCTTATATTCTTATGACTTTATTAAAGGTTTACCAAAAGCGGCATTCCCCTTTAAACATCACTGCTCTATAAACGGTTCTTTATTCAGACTAGATCTCTGATGACATCAGCAGTAGCAAGAAGCCCCGCCCCCTTAGAATACTGAAGCTGTGTGACATCACAATGCTGTGTCCAGGCTTCTATGTGTTGGAGAACACTGGATTCTTTTGAGGGTTAGTTGTTGGAGATGATGGATTCGAGAAGAATTGCTCTTGTATTTCTATTATTTTTTACATTTTATGTTCAAGGAAAGCCCACAAAAACACCTGCAGGTAATGGATATTATCACTGGGGGTTTATCTTACTGAATGGTGGCTGAATATTGTATTTATCCTTACATGATTACGGGTCATAGAGGCAAACCTGGCTGGTATCTCTGTGGCTTGGAGCTCAGGTTATAGGACAGTGGGCTGTGTGCGGCATTGTAGCTGAGCCCCATTTAATTTGATGGCGCTGAACTGCAATACCGTACACAACCCCTGGACAAGAGGGAGGATATTTCAGAAAGAAAGCTGCAAGGTTTCTAATCTCATACAATGGCCTTAAATGATGACATTTTGTCTGTAGCCACCACTAGTGGGCACTTACTAAATACTGACTTATTGTTATCTTCTGTCTCCCCGTGTCCCCATTTTGGGGTTCAGCTGCCGCTATCATTGTTTTAATGTCTTTATTTTCCTTCATTTTTTCATGGACAGTGACTTTCCCAGGATCAGGGAGGACAACCCCCGGTCCGGACAGCGCCGGTGCAAATAACAGTGAGTAGACAATTCCTTCCTCTCCTAATTCTACTCTCATCATCCTCTACCAAGCCCTGACTGTAGTGGAGAACAGCGACTAAGCTGCTCCTTTGAGGGATCGGTCCTATAAAATGATGCTGGAACATATAATGATGTGCCCCTTATCCAGACGTTACCAGCCCACAGTCCAGCAATTACCCCTCCATGCCCAGCCAAGCTGCCAGTGCCTACCTGCTGATGTCCTCATAAAGGTCACTGCTGGCATCAGGAGGATCTAGAGATGTTGGATAATGTCTTGTAGAATATGTTCTCTATGATAACAATTAATAACGAGCATCTTGTGTCTTTATTACCAGTCATGTACCGCGTTGTCCTGCCGCTAGTAGTATTCCTATTGGTCGCGGGTGTGATTATTATCTTTTGCTGGTGAGTTTCCAATTTTCTTCTACTCTACACATCACATTATTTTCTATACACTGTACTGTCTGACCTACAGGGGGCGCAGTAACTACTGCAGCCAGGTTATAATACAGGGGCCGGATGGGGCAGGGATATAATCAGGTAACCGCTTGTCCCCCCTTTCCCGATGCTGTATTATGATATAATATAGACTATGGCACTATATCCTTCCTGCCTGTTATATACTGCAGCTTTATATCTCACCCCCTGTAGTGGGGGAGGGGGGTCATGGGTATATTTTGATGGGGAACTAAAGATTGTCATCTGTACCGACTTATGTCAGGACATTTCTCTGTCTCACAGTTACAAGTACAAGGCCTGGCGCCGGCGTAAACAAAAACAGGCAGCTGATCTAGAGATGGTTCGAGTGGAGAAGCCAGGTAATAATTTCTATATAATAACATATATAAGCGGGGTACAGGCAGAGCTTAGGGTTACCTCTCATATCTGCTCATCACACACTTTGGGGTCCTTCTATTACTCAGAATTTTGCAGAATTCAGAGATGAGACAGCTCATGTCTGCTGATTAGCTGCATCACTATATTACTGCATTGCTCATAATATTAAAAGGATAGATTCTGTTATATCTACTACCTACTGATGGTTTCCTTCTCATTTTGTAGTTGTTCAAAAACCTGTAGTGCAAATTAAGAAGAAAAAAAACATCAGACCTCCCATGGATAACATCAAGAAAGTAAAACCAATTATTGAACGAATAAAAGCTGCCAAAAAAGCGGAGGACAAGATCATTAGAATAACATCTAAAACAGAGGAGGAGACGATCATGAAGGTAACATCCAAAACAGAGGAGGAGATCACGAAGAGAACATCCCGCCTGAAACGGTTCCGTAAATGGATAAAAAAAAGTACCCAGAAGAAGAACACGGGGAAAGAAAAGGAGCGCACTAACCATCTCTGCAAATATATGACCACCTGCTGCAGTTGTCGGTCCATGGACTAAATGGAGTTAACTTATTACCATCATGCCCATTAGTTTTAAAGCCCTGAAACACCATCTACAGTGGCCATATCTGTCTGTCCCTCTGTTTGTCTGTCTGTCTATATGTATGTCTGTCTTTCCCCCTGTCTGTCTGTCTATCTATCGTAGAATACATAGGTAGATTGAAGACACCTGGAGGGGGTGTACATCTCATCTACATTTTTTTAATGTAGGTGAGATGAAAAATCCAGGAAAGTTGGGTTTCCTCAGTAAATTTTCTTTGCTGAGGACTTTAGTAACTTTGTTTTCCGGGCCTGCATTTTTTTGGAATGGCAGGTAGGTTGGAAGTGGGACCTGTCATTCCCTCCCCCTCCAGTACACCCCCCCCCCTCCCCCACCAATTAGCCCAGGTGATGTTGTTACTGGGGCATAAAACTGTTGACAAGTCCAGTCAAGGTCTGAGTCTAGGAAGGCACAGTAGCCGCAGTGGAACGTCTGTGCTCTGAATACTGTTATGTGTAAACTGATCTCTATGTGATGTAACTGTTTTGTTGCTGGACTAAATAAATCCAAGTTGTATTTTTAACCTCTGAAGCCTCTGAATGTTGTCATTGCTAACCCCCATCCCATATATACCGATCCCGACAATATCTACGCCATTAGTTGGAATGATCCACCTGGAATCAGTGACTGGCTCTGTTACTTAGTCCATACAAGCAGTACAGCAGGATCTACTGACATGAATAAGAGATCTGCTACTAGCATTGTTCCAGCTGGTTCTAGAGCCCAGAAAAGAAGCTGTACAGAGGACCACTGCCTCAGACCTTAAAGGGGTTTTCCAGCGTTAACCCCCTTTATAATTTGGCTCTGGAATATGGCATATATAAAACAAGAAACACACTTATCTGCTCCCTTCTGCTCACTTCCAGTATTAAGGCTCCATTCATGTGTGCATATACCGATCCCTCCTGATATAGACATGTGACCACTGCAGCCAATCATAGGCTGTCACATGCTTGTATAGAGATGTGCCAAGAAGCAAAGACCGGCGGAGAATCCAGGAAGCATGGGAACTGGGATATTACTCACTCCATATGTAAGTATTACTTTGTGCATTTTTCAAGCATTCTAAGTGGTTTTTAAATAACTAAACATCTCCAGGGACACAATATTACACATATGTTCCAGAGTGGGCACTTCTGGAATGTATTGTGGAAGATGCTGGGGAGAATGGGACTTGACTTATCAATGGAGAGTAAAATATTGGGAGGCATGGTGACTCCATGGCTGGTATGTGTGATTTACAGGATGTTTTTGCTCCTGTTGCAGGCTGTGAATATATTATATATCTGCAGGGTGTATAAGCCTATCATAGCTGATTCCGTGTCACAGTAGCATGTAGAGCAGTGGTCTTCAAACAGAGCCACGTGTGACTTTCAAATCATGGTTGAATGAGTAGCTGTAGAAGCCTTAAATTATGACCATAAGCAGCGGCTACATTATTTGCAGCCATATCCTAACCCCCAATAACATATTCTGTCCCAGTTTATTAAATGGGCTGTTCAGCTTTGGAGGCCTTTCTATAAGTAACCTCCTCTTCACCCCCACGTAACCTGGACCTGCAGAGGGAAGTGTACTTACCTGCTCCCCACTGGGTTTCAGCTCCTTTGGTTCCGTCAATGCCTTGTTGCTGTCTCCGTATGTCAACATCCAATTTGATTCAGGTCATGTAAGTCACATGACATGCCACCCATGGGTCACGTGACATGACACATGGGGGTCACGTCGCTGATGTTCAGTAATGTGAAGATTCTTTCAGAACTTTTTTTTTATTATTAAAAAAAAAACGAGTTCTCGTCTTTTCACCCAGAACACATTTGATTTTGCACAAAATGGGAACATATTCATATCTTGGCTATATCTGCTTTATTTGGACCCCATAGATTGAAATGGGAATCCTAGAGCATCACAGTGAAAACCCACAGACTTCACTGGGAGTGTTTGTTCGGCATGAGGGACCAAAGCAGTGCAAGTCTATAAGGTTTTTTCCATTGATCCATGGTCAGTAGAAAAACAAGGATGTGTGAATAGACACAAAAAAATTATGGATACTGTGACAAAACCCCTGTTTTAGGTATGTCTAGACTCGTCTGCTGTTCATGTAGTTAACCCTATTTCGCCCCTTAAATGTTCACAAACCACCTCATCTGCCTGTGACGCAGTTAGCGTACACAATGGACATTAGCGAACACAATGGATATTGCCTATGATACATTTAGCAAACACAATTTGTCTGGGTCATTGACCGCATGGAACTACACAATTTTTCTGGGTCATTGACCGCATGGAACTATGTCCAGCCCCTTTATCCAATTATCTCCAGGATAGAGAGGAGAGATTTTACTGCTCATGTGGGAGTGTGTTATATCTTACTGTATATTGATTGGTCACTGTATTTTGTGTGCCTGTTCCCCACAAGGGCCCCGTGAGAGTAACCCTTGCTGGAGGACGATCAGATCAGCGTGGGTCCGACTGTTTGAGGAGAAGGCAGCACACATATGAGAGCTGTTTTCTCTGCTCTGTTTACCGGCTTGTTGCAGAAATTTCAGTGGTGAGCAGGCAAACAGAGTAGAGAAGGCAGTGGTGGTACGAAATAACAAAAAACGGACAACCCCTACTTGGAAAACATTACATGCAGCGCTACAGAACATACAGGAGAATACAGCCCCACATATGTACCTCTTACATCCAGTGATGTCTCCTCTAATGTAGATATTCTCATCCTCATCTTTTCCTGTCAGACCAGACCGCCATGATGATTTATTATTTCAACCGCGTCTCGTCTCTGAAGAGTTTAACAAAGCGACATCTTAGTTTCCTACTTTTCCATCATCTTCCTCATCTTCTGAACACCCAATCCTGCCTCCACCAATACTATCCTGCAGAAACAGTCGCCATGAAAATACTAGTACAACACACATATTGCGCCAGTACAAAAAATACCACCTTACCTTTCAGATCAGACCCCCATTTCAGACCTCAGATGAGACCCCCATTAGACCTCCAGATCCCCATATCAGACCCCTATTAAAACTTAGACCAGACCTCCATACCCCCCATTAGACCTCCAGACCCCCATATTAGACCTCAGACTAGACCTCTAGACCCCCAATCAGACCCCCATTAAAACTCCAAGTCCCCATATCAGACCTCAGAGCAGACCTCCAGACCCCCATTAGACCTAAGACCAGACCTCCAGACCCCCATTAGACTTCCAGACCCCCCAATCATACCCCTATTAGACTCTCAGACCCCCATTAAACCTCCAGAACCCAATGTTAGACCTTAGACTAGACCTCCAGACCAAAGAATTATATTGTTGAGTTTCCCTTTCTTCTCCTTATGGTCCAGACCATCATGTGCAGATGTCTTTGGTCAGGAGTGTGCCACCTCCTCTGCTATATAAGAAGACACCAGGATTAATAGATGGCACAACTATAGATGGGACGATTACAGATTTTACATTAGAGACCAGGAGACCAGGTTAAACCTCTGACTTCACTGATTGCTTCTGCAGTCAATCCCCACCCGCTATAACACACTTTCACACTGCCATCCTGGAGCGTTTTCTAATACGGTGCCCACTTCGGCACCAAAAATACTGTACTGCCAAGATAAAAGTACAAGAAGAAGCAGCTACAGAACTAGAAAATGATGGGGCCTAATACAGACTTTAGACATCAAACCTCAGACCAGATCCCACCCCAAGTTAGCCCCGAATTAATGTGGCTATCTAAAAGGAGCCGTCCAAAATGAAAGGTGGAATCTGATTGGTTGCTATGGGCAACTAAGCCAGTTCTACTTTACACTAGTTTGATAAATAACCCCTTATATTCTTATGACTTTATTAAAGGTTTACCAAAAGCGGCATTCCCCTTTAAACATCACTGCTCTATAAACAGTTCTTTATTCAGACTAGATCTCTGATGACATCAGCAGTAGCAAGAAGCCCCGCCCCCTTAGAATACTGAAGCTGTGTGACATCACAATGCTGTGTCCAGGCTTCTATGTGTTGGAGAACACTGGATTCTTTTGAGGGTTAGTTGTTGGAGATGATGGATTCGAGAAGAATTGCTCTTGTATTTCTATTATTTTTTACATTTTATGTTCAAGGAAAGCCCACAAAAACACCTGCAGGTAATGGATATTATCACTGGGGGTTTATCTTACTGAATGGTGGCTGAATATTGTATTTATCCTTACATGATTACGGGTCATAGAGGCAAACCTGGCTGGTATCTCTGTGGCTTGGAGCTCAGGGTATAGGACAGTGGGCTGTGTGCGGCATTGTAGCTGAGCCCCATTTAATTTGATGGCGCTGAACTGCAATACCGTACACAACCCCTGGACAAGAGGGAGGATATTTCAGAAAGAAAGCTGCAAGGTTTCTAATCTCATACAATGGCCTTAAATGATGACATTTTGTCTGTAGCCACCACTAGTGGGCACTTACTAAATACTGACTTATTGTTATCTTCTGTCTCCCCGTGTCCCCATTTTGGGGTTCAGCTGCCGCTATCATTGATTTAATGTCTTTATTTTCCTTCATTTTTTCATGGACAGTGACTTTCCCAGGATCAGGGAGGACAACCCCCGGTCCGGACAGCGCCGGTGCAAATAACAGTGAGTAGACAATTCCTTCCTCTCCTAATTCTACTCTCATCATCCTCTACCAAGCCCTGACTGTAGTGGAGAACTGCAGTGTACTCAAGTTGTGTGCAGTAGGTGTTTCTGGGTGATGTAGTGCAATATACACTAACCTGGTACAGCTGACTCTCTGCAAGGGCAGGTATAGGTAGAAATAGTTCGTGACGCCAGTGCCAAGTAAACGGTGGCACGCCGTTTGCGGATGCAGGAATAAATTGAGGAAACGTAGTATTAAAACAGCACTCCAACTTTAGTAGTTTTCCAGCAGAGACAATAAAGGAAATGCAGTTCCTCAGCATACAGTCGATTTTGCAATTCGGTCGATGCAGGCAATTCAGTACAGCAGGGTAATTACAGAGTGTTGAACACAGGACTTGCAGCAAAGGAGCTTGCACTCTAACTCTGTCTGATCCTGGAATGTAGCAATTCTTCACCAAGGCCCATTAACCTAAGTCTGGCTTTATATCCTTGGCTCTGGCTTAAATAAGTACCTCCTCTGTCTTTCTTAGTACCTCTGACTCTTCTGATCTTTACCTCTGTCTCTCTCAGCTTCTGAATGGTTCCTCAGGCTCTTAGTCTAAGATATTCCTGCTTCTGCATATGGGAATTCAGGAGGGAATCTTCTCCTGAACAGCAGGCTTCAGGCCTGGACTTGTCTCAGACATTGTCTAATCTCCAACTGTAGATTACAGACACTAGACTCCGTCTGCCTTGCACTTCCCTGACTGGGCTTTATATAAACTAGGGCTCCCTAGCTCCCTCTATGGACTAGAAGTAGGAATGACACCCCTAGCAGGCCTGTAAGTGCAAGTTTCAGTGACAGGGAAATACACACATTACATTTTATAAAACTGGCATACAACAACTTCCCCATAATTAGGAGGGACGACAGCACACCAAGTGACACTTTGGTAGTGACGGGTATTACAGTTCCCGTACACTACAGAACAGCGACTAAGCTGCTCATTTGAGGGATCGGTCCTATAAAATGATGCTGGAACATATAATGATGTGCCCCTTATCCAGACGTTACCAGCCCACAGTCCAGCAATTACCCCTCCATGCCCAGCCAAGCTGCCAGTGCCTACCTGCTGATGTCCTCATAAAGGTCACTGCTGGCATCAGGAGGATCTAGAGATGTTGGATAATGTCTTGTAGAATATGTTCTCTATGATAACAATTAATAACGAGCATCTTGTGTCTTTATTACCAGTCATGTACCGCGTTGTCCTGCCGCTAGTAGTATTCCTATTGGTCGCCGCCGTGATTATTATCTTTTGCTGGTGAGTTTCCAATTTTCTTCTACTCTACACATCACATTATTTTCTATACACTGTACTGTCTGACCTACAGGGGGCGCAGTAACTACTGCAGCCAGGTTATAATACAGGGGCCGGATGGGGCAGGGATATAATCAGGTAACCGCTTGTCCCCCCTTTCCCGATGCTGTATTATGATATAATATAGACTATGGCACTATATCCTTCCTGCCTGTTATATACTGCAGCTTTATATCTCACCCCCTGTAGTGGGGGAGGGGGGTCATGGGTATATTTTGATGGGGAACTAAAGATTGTCATCTGTACCGACTTATGTCAGGACATTTCTCTGTCTCACAGTTACAAGTACAAGGCCTGGCGCCGGCGTGAACAAAAACAGGCAGCTGATCTAGAGATGGTTCGAGTGGAGAAGCCAGGTAATAATTTCTATATAATAACATATATAAGCGGGGTACAGGCAGAGCTTAGGGTTACCTCTCATATCTGCTCATCACACACTTTGGGGTCCTTCTATTACTCAGAATTTTGCAGAATTCAGAGATGAGACAGCTCATGTCTGCTGATTAGCTGCATCACTATATTACTGCATTGCTCATAATATTAAAAGGATAGATTCTGTTATATCTACTACCTACTGATGGTTTCCTTCTCATTTTGTAGTTGTTCAAAAACCTGTAGTGCAAATTAAGGAGAAAAAAAACATCAGACCTCCCATGGATAACATCAAGAAAGTAAAACCAATTATTGAACGAATAAAAGCTGCCAAAAAAGCGGAGGACAAGATCATTAGAATAACATCTAAAACAGAGGAGGAGACGATCATGAAGGTAACATCCAAAACAGAGGAGGAGATCACGAAGAGAACAGCCCGCCTGAAACGGTTCCGTAAATGGATAAAAAAAAGTACCCAGAAGAAGAACACGGGGAAAGAAAAGGAGCGCACTAACCATCTCTGCAAATATATGACCACCTGCTGCAGTTGTCGGTCCATGGACTAAATGGAGTTAACTTATTACCATCATGCCCATTAGTTTTAAAGCCCTGAAACACCATCTACAGTGGCCATATCTGTCTGTCCCTCTGTTTGTCTGTCTGTCTATATGTATGTCTGTCTTTCCCCCTGTCTGTCTGTCTATCTATCGTAGAATACATAGGTAGATTGAAGACACCTGGAGGGGGTGTACATCTCATCTACATTTTTTTAATGTAGGTGAGATGAAAAATCCAGGAAAGTTGGGTTTCCTCAGTAAATTTTCTTTGCTGAGGACTTTAGTAACTTTGTTTTCCGGGCCTGCATTTTTTTGGAATGGCAGGTAGGTTGGAAGTGGGACCTGTCATTCCCTCCCCCTCCAGTACACCCCCCCCCTCCCCCACCAATTAGCCCAGGTGATGTTGTTACTGGGGCATAAAACTGTTGACAAGTCCAGTCAAGGTCTGAGTCTAGGAAGGCACAGTAGCCGCAGTGGAACGTCTGTGCTCTGAATACTGTTATGTGTAAACTGATCTCTATGTGATGTAACTGTTTTGTTGCTGGACTAAATAAATCCAAGTTGTATTTTTAACCTCTGAAGCCTCTGAATGTTGTCATTGCTAACCCCCATCCCATATATACCGATCCCGACAATATCTACGCCATTAGTTGGAATGATCCACCTGGAATCAGTGACTGGCTCTGTTATATAGTCCATACAAGCAGTACAGCAGGATCTACTGACATGAATAAGAGATCTGCTACTAGCATTGTTCCAGCTGGTTCTAGAGCCCAGAAAAGAAGCTGTACAGAGGACCACTGCCTCAGACCTTAAAGGGGTTTTCCAGCGTTAACCCCCTTTATAATTTGGCTCTGGAATATGGCATATATAAAACAAGAAACGCACTTATCTGCTCCCTTCTGCTCACTTCCAGTATTAAGGCTCCATTCATGTGTGCATATACCGATCCCTCCTGATATAGACATGTGACCACTGCAGCCAATCATAGGCTGTCACATGCTTGTATAGAGATGTGCCAAGAAGCAAAGACCGGCGGAGAATCCAGGAAGCATGGGAACTGGGATATTACTCACTCCATATGTAAGTATTACTTTGTGCATTTTTCAAGCATTCTAAGTGGTTTTTAAATAACTAAACATCTCCAGGGACACAATATTACACGTATGTTCCAGGGTGGGCATTTCTGGAATGTATTGTGGAAGATGCTGGGGAGAATGGGACTTGACTTATCAATGGAGAGTGAAATATTGGGAGGCATGGTGACTCCATGGCTGGTATGTGTGATTTACAGGATGTTTTTGCTCCTGTTGCAGGCTGTGAATATATTATATATCTGCAGGGTGTATAAGCCTATTATAGCTGATTCCGTGTCACAGTAGCATGTAGAGCAGTGGTCTCCAAACAGAGCCACGTGTGACTTTCAAATCATGGTTGAACGATTAGCTGTAGAAGCCTTAAATTATGACCATAAGCAGCGGCTACATTATTTGCAGCCATATCCTAACCCCCAATAACATATTCTGTCCCAGTTTATTAAATGGGCTGTTCAGCTTTGGAGGCCTTTCTATCAGTAACCTCCTCTTCACCCCCACGTAACCTGGACCTGCAGAGGGAAGTGTACTTACCTGCTCCCCACTGGGTTTCGGCTCCTTTGGTTCCGTCAATGCCTTGTTGCTGTCTCCGTATGTCAACATCCAATTTGATTCAGGTCATGTGGGTCACGTGACATGTCACCCATGGGTCACGTGACATGACACATGGGGGTCACGTCGCTGATGTTCAGTAATGTGAAGATTCTTTCAGAACTTTTTTTTTATTATTAAAAAAAAAACGAGTTCTCGTCTTTTCACCCAGAACACATTTGATTTTGCACAAAATGGGAACATATTCATATCTTGGCTATATCTGCTTTATTTGGACCCCATAGATTGAAATGGGAATCCTAGAGCATCACAGTGAAAACCCACAGACTTCACTGGGAGTGTTTGTTCGGCATGAGGGACCAAAGCAGTGCAAGTCTATAAGGTTTTTTCCATTGATCCATGGTCAGTAGAAAAACAAGGATGTGTGAATAGACACAAAAAAATTATGGATACTGTGACAAAACCCCTGTTTTAGGTATGTCTAGACTCGTCTGCTGGTCATGTAGTTAACCCTATTTCGCCCCTTAAATGTTCACAAACCACCTCATCTGCCTGTGACGCAGTTAGCGTACACAATGGACATTAGCGAACACAATGGATATTGCCTATGATACATTTAGCAAACACAATTTGTCTGGGTCATTGACCGCATGGAACTACACAATTTTTCTGGGTCATTGACCGCATGGAACTATGTCCAGCCCCTTTATCCAATTATCTCCAGGATAGAGAGGAGAGATTTTACTGCTCATGTGGGAGTGTGTTATATCTTACTGTATATTGATTGGTCACTGTATTTTGTGTGCCTGTTCCCCACAAGGGCCCCGTGAGAGTAACCCTTGCTGGAGGACGATCAGATCAGCGTGGGTCCGACTGTTTGAGGAGAAGGCAGCACACATATGAGAGCTGTTTTCTCTGCTCTGTTTACCGGCTTGTTGCAGAAATTTCAGTGGTGAGCAGGCAAACAGAGTAGAGAAGGCAGTGGTGGTACGAAATAACAAAAAACGGACAACCCCTACTTGGAAAACATTACATGCAGCGCTACAGAACATACAGGAGAATACAGCCCCACATATGTACCTCTTACATCCAGTGATGTCTCCTCTAATGTAGATATTCTCATCCTCATCTTTTCCTGTCAGACCAGACCGCCATGATGATTTATTATTTCAACCGCGTCTCGTCTTTGAAGACTTTAACAAAGCGACATCTTAGTTTCCTACTTTTCCATCATCTTCCTCATCTTCTGAACACCCATCCTGCCTCCACCAATACTATCCTGCAGAAACAGTCGCCATGAAAATACTAGTACAACACACATATTGCGCCAGTACAAAAAATACCCCCTTACCTTTCAGATCAGACCCCCATTTCAGACCTCAGATGAGACCCCCATTAGACCTCCAGATCCCCATATCAGACCCCTATTAAAACTTAGACCAGACCTCCATACCCCCCATTAGACCTCCAGACCCCCATATTAGACCTCAGACTAGACCTCTAGACCCCCAATCAGACCCCCATTAAAACTCCAAGTCCCCATATCAGACCTCAGAGCAGACCTCCAGACCCCCATTAGACCTAAGACCAGACCTCCAGACCCCCATTAGACTTCCAGACCCCCCAATCATACCCCTATTAGACTCTCAGACCCCCATTAAACCTCCAGAACCCAATGTTCGACCTTAGACTAGACCTCCAGACCAAAGAATTCAATTGTTGAGTTTCCCTTTCTTCTCCTTTTGGTCCAGACCATCATGTGCAGATGTCTTTGGTCAGGAGTGTGCCACCTCCTCTGCTATATAAGAAGACACCAGGATTAATAGATGGCACAACTATAGATGGGACGATTACAGATTTTACATTAGAGACCAGGAGACCAGGTTAAACCTCTGACTTCACTGATTGCTTCTGCAGTCAATCCCCACCCACTATAACACACTTTCACACTGCCATCCTGGAGCGTTTTCTAATACGGTGCCCACTTTGGCACCAAAAATACTGTACTGCCAAGATAAAAGTACAAGAAGAAGCAGCTACAGAACTAGAAAATGATGGGGCCTAATACAGACTTTAGACATCAAACCTCAGACCAGATCCCACCCCAAGTTAGCCCCGAATTAATGTGGCTATCTAAAAGGAGCCGTCCAAAATGAAAGGTGGAATCTGATTGGTTGCTATGGGCAACTAAGCCAGTTCTCCTTTTTCACTAGTTTGATAAATAACCCCTTATATTCTTATGACTTTATTAAAGGTTTACCAAAAGCGGCATTCCCCTTTAAACATCACTGCTCTATAAACAGTTCTTTATTCAGACTAGATCTCTGATGACATCAGCAGTAGCAAGAAGCCCCGCCCCCTTAGAATACTGAAGCTGTGTGACATCACAATGCTGTGTCCAGGCTTCTATGTGTTGGAGAACACTGGATTCTTTTGAGGGTTAGTTGTTGGAGATGATGGATTCGAGAAGAATTGCTCTTGTATTTCTATTATTTTTTACATTTTATGTTCAAGGAAAGCCCACAAAAACACCTGCAGGTAATGGATATTATCACTGGGGGTTTATCTTACTGAATGGTGGCTGAATATTGTATTTATCCTTACATGATTACGGGTCATAGAGGCAAACCTGGCTGGTATCTCTGTGGCTTGGAGCTCAGGGTATAGGACAGTGGGCTGTGTGCGGCATTGTAGCTGAGCCCCATTTAATTTGATGGCGCTGAACTGCAATACCGTACACAACCCCTGGACAAGAGGGAGGATATTTCAGAAAGAAAGCTGCAAGGTTTCTAATCTCATACAATGGCCTTAAATGATGACATTTTGTCTGTAGCCACCACTAGTGGGCACTTACTAAATACTGACTTATTGTTATCTTCTGTCTCCCCGTGTCCCCATTTTGGGGTTCAGCTGCCGCTATCATTGATTTAATGTCTTTATTTTCCTTCATTTTTTCATGGACTTTGACTTTCCCAGGATCAGGGAGGACAACCCCCGGCTCGGACAGCGCCGGTGCAAATAACAGTGAGAAGACAATTCCTTCCTCTCCTAATTCTACTCTCATCATCCTCTACCAAGCCCTGACTGTAGTGGAGAACAGCGACTAAGCTGCTCCTTTGAGGGATCGGTCCTATAAAATGATGCTGGAACATATAATGATGTGCCCCTTATCCAGACGTTACCAGCCCACAGTCCAGCAATTACCCCTCCATGCCCAGCCAAGCTGCCAGTGCCTACCTGCTGATGTCCTCATAAAGGTCACTGCTGGCATCAGGAGGATCTAGAGATGTTGGATAATGTCTTGTAGAATATGTTCTCTATGATAACAATTAATAACGAGCATCTTGTGTCTTTATTACCAGTCATGTACCGCGTTGTCCTGCCGCTAGTAGTATTCCTATTGGTCGCCGCCGTGATTATTATCTTTTGCTGGTGAGTTTCCAATTTTCTTCTACTCTACACATCACATTATTTTCTATACACTGTACTGTCTGACCTACAGGGGGCGCAGTAACTACTGCAGCCAGGTTATAATACAGGGGCCGGATGGGGCAGGGATATAATCAGGTAACCGCTTGTCCCCCCTTTCCCGATGCTGTATTATGATATAATATAGACTATGGCACTATATCCTTCCTGCCTGTTATATACTGCAGCTTTATATCTCACCCCCTGTAGTGGGGGAGGGGGGTCATGGGTATATTTTGATGGGGAACTAAAGATTGTCATCTGTACCGACTTATGTCAGGACATTTCTCTGTCTCACAGTTACAAGTACAAGGCCTGGCGCCGGCGTGAACAAAAACAGGCAGCTGATCTAGAGATGGTTCGAGTGGAGAAGCCAGGTAATAATTTCTATATAATAACATATATAAGCGGGGTACAGGCAGAGCTTAGGGTTACCTCTCATATCTGCTCATCACACACTTTGGGGTCCTTCTATTACTCAGAATTTTGCAGAATTCAGAGATGAGACAGCTCATGTCTGCTGATTAGCTGCATCACTATATTACTGCATTGCTCATAATATTAAAAGGATAGATTCTGTTATATCTACTACCTACTGATGGTTTCCTTCTCATTTTGTAGTTGTTCAAAAACCTGTAGTGCAAATTAAGAAGAAAAAAAACATCAGACCTCCCATGGATAACATCAAGAAAGTAAAACCAATTATTGAACGAATAAAAGCTGCCAAAAAAGCGGAGGACAAGATCATTAGAATAACATCTAAAACAGAGGAGGAGACGATCATGAAGGTAACATCCAAAACAGAGGAGGAGATCACGAAGAGAACATCCCGCCTGAAACGGTTCTGTAAATGGATAAAAAAAAGTACCCAGAAGAAGAACACGGGGAAAGAAAAGGAGCGCACTAACCATCTCTGCAAATATATGACCACCTGCTGCAGTTGTCGGTCCATGGACTAAATGGAGTTAACTTATTACCATCATGCCCATTAGTTTTAAAGCCTTTTTTTAATGTAGGTGAGATGAAAAATCCAGGAAAGTTGGGTTTCCTCAATAAATTTTCTTTGCTGAGGACTTTAGTAACTTTGTTTTCCGGGCCTGCATTTTTTTGGAATGGCAGGTAGGTTGGAAGTGGGACCTGTCATTCCCTCCCCCTCCAGTACATCCCCCCCCTCCCCCACCAATTAGCCCAGGTGATGTTGTTACTGGGGCATAAAACTGTTGACAAGTCCAGTCAAGGTCTGAGTCTAGGAAGGCACAGTAGCCGCAGTGGAACGTCTGTGCTCTGAATACTGTTATGTGTAAACTGATCTCTATGTGATGTAACTGTTTTGTTGCTGGACTAAATAAATCCAAGTTGTATTTTTAACCTCTGAAGCCTCTGAATGTTGTCATTGCTAACCCCCATCCCATATATATCGATCCCGACAATATCTACGCCATTAGTTGGAATGATCCACCTGGAATCAGTGACTGGCTCTGTTACTTAGTCCATACAAGCAGTACAGCAGGATCTACTGACATGAATAAGAGATCTGCTACTAGCATTGTTCCAGCTGGTTCTAGAGCCCAGAAAAGAAGCTGTACAGAGGACCACTGCCTCAGACCTTAAAGGGGTTTTCCAGCGTTAACCCCCTTTATAATTTGGCTCTGGAATATGGCATATATAAAACAAGAAACGCACTTATCTGCTCCCTTCTGCTCACTTCCAGTATTAAGGCTCCATTCATGTGTGCATATACCGATCCCTCCTGATATAGACATGTGACCACTGCAGCCAATCATAGGCTGTCACATGCTTGTATAGAGATGTGCCAAGAAGCAAAGACCGGCGGAGAATCCAGGAAGCATGGGAACTGGGATATTACTCACTCCATATGTAAGTATTACTTTGTGCATTTTTCAAGCATTCTAAGTGGTTTTTAAATAACTAAACATCTCCAGGGACACAATATTACACGTATGTTCCAGAGTGGGCATTTCTGGAATGTATTGTGGAAGATGCTGGGGAGAATGGGACTTGACTTATCAATGGAGAGTGAAATATTGGGAGGCATGGTGACTCCATGGCTGGTATGTGTGATTTACTGGATGTTTTTGCTCCTGTTGCAGGCTGTGAATATATTATATATCTGCAGGGTGTATAAGCCTATTATAGCTGATTCCGTGTCACAGTAGCATGTAGAGCAGTGGTCTCCAAACAGAGCCACGTGTGACTTTCAAATCATGGTTGAACGATTAGCTGTAGAAGCCTTAAATTATGACCATAAGCAGCGGCTACATTATTTGCAGCCATATCCTAACCCCCAATAACATATTCTGTCCCAGTTTATTAAATGGGCTGTTCAGCTTTGGAGGCCTTTCTATCAGTAACCTCCTCTTCACCCCCACGTAACCTGGACCTGCAGAGGGAAGTGTACTTACCTGCTCCCCACTGGGTTTCGGCTCCTTTGGTTCCGTCAATGCCTTGTTGCTGTCTCCGTATGTCAACATCCAATTTGATTCAGGTCATGTGGGTCACGTGACATGTCACCCATGGGTCACGTGACATGACACATGGGGGTCACGTCGCTGATGTTCAGTAATGTGAAGATTCTTTCAGAACTTTTTTTTTATTATTAAAAAAAAAACGAGTTCTCGTCTTTTCACCCAGAACACATTTGATTTTGCACAAAATGGGAACATATTCATATCTTGGCTATATCTGCTTTATTTGGACCCCATAGATTGAAATGGGAATCCTAGAGCATCACAGTGAAAACCCACAGACTTCACTGGGAGTGTTTGTTCGGCATGAGGGACCAAAGCAGTGCAAGTCTATAAGGTTTTTTCCATTGATCCATGGTCAGTAGAAAAACAAGGATGTGTGAATAGACACAAAAAAATTATGGATACTGTGACAAAACCCCTGTTTTAGGTATGTCCAGACTCGTCTGCTGTTCATGTAGTTAACCCTATTTCGCCCCTTAAATGTTCACAAACCACCTCATCTGCCTGTGACGCAGTTAGCGTACACAATGGACATTAGCGAACACAATGGATATTGCCTATGATACATTTAGCAAACACAATTTGTCTGGGTCATTGACCGCATGGAACTACACAATTTTTCTGGGTCATTGACCGCATGGAACTATGTCCAGCCCCTTTATCCAATTATCTCCAGGATAGAGAGGAGAGATTTTACTGCTCATGTGGGAGTGTGTTATATCTTACTGTATATTGATTGGTCACTGTATTTTGTGTGCCTGTTCCCCACAAGGGCCCCGTGAGAGTAACCCTTGCTGGAGGACGATCAGATCAGCGTGGGTCCGACTGTTTGAGGAGAAGGCAGCACACATATGAGAGCTGTTTTCTCTGCTCTGTTTACCGGCTTGTTGCAGAAATTTCAGTGGTGAGCAGGCAAACAGAGTAGAGAAGGCAGTGGTGGTACGAAATAACAAAAAACGGACAACCCCTACTTGGAAAACATGACATGCAGCGCTACAGAACATACAGGAGAATACAGCCCCACATATGTACCTCTTACATCCAGTGATGTCTCCTCTAATGTAGATATTCTCATCCTCATCTTTTCCTGTCAGACCAGACCGCCATGATGATTTATTATTTCAACCGCGTCTCGTCTCTGAAGAGTTTAACAAAGCGACATCTTAGTTTCCTACTTTTCCATCATCTTCCTCATCTTCTGAACACCCCATCCTGCCTCCACCAATACTATCCTGCAGAAACAGTCGCCATGAAAATACTAGTACAACACACATATTGCGCCAGTACAAAAAATACCCCCTTACCTTTCAGATCAGACCCCCATTTCAGACCTCAGATGAGACCCCCATTAGACCTCCAGATCCCCATATCAGACCCCTATTAAAACTTAGACCAGACCTCCATACCCCCCATTAGACCTCCAGACCCCCATATTAGACCTCAGACTAGACGTCTAGACCCCCAATCAGACCCCCATTAAAACTCCAAGTCCCCATATCAGACCTCAGAGCAGACCTCCAGACCCCCATTAGACCTAAGACCAGACCTCCAGACCCCCATTAGACTTCCAGACCCCCCAACCATACCCCTATTAGACTCTCAGACCCCCATTAAACCTCCAGAACCCAATGTTAGACCTTAGACTAGACCTCCAGACCAAAGAATTCAATTGTTGAGTTTCCCTTTCTTCTCCTTATGGTCCAGACCATCATGTGCAGATGTCTTTGGTCAGGAGTGTGCCACCTCCTCTGCTATATAAGAAGACACCAGGATTAATAGATGGCACAACTATAGATGGGACGATTACAGATTTTCCATTAGAGACCAGGAGACCAGGTTAAACCTCTGACTTCACTGATTGCTTCTGCAGTCAATCCCCACCCGCTATAACACACTTTCACACTGCCATCCTGGAGCGTTTTCTAATACGGTGCCCACTTCGGCACCAAAAATACTGTACTGCCAAGATAAAAGTACAAGAAGAAGCAGCTACAGAACTAGAAAATGATGGGGCCTAATACAGACTTTAGACATCAAACCTCAGACCAGATCCCACCCCAAGTTAGCCCCGAATTAATGTGGCTATCTAAAAGGAGCCGTCCAAAATGAAAGGTGGAATCTGATTGGTTGCTATGGGCAACTAAGCCAGTTCTACTTTACACTAGTTTGATAAATAACCCCTTATATTCTTATGACTTTATTAAAGGTTTACCAAAAGCGGCATTCCCCTTTAAACATCACTGCTCTATAAACAGTTCTTTATTCAGTAGCAAGAAGCCCCGCCCCCTTAGAATACTGAAGCTGTGTGACATCACAATGCTGTGTCCAGGCTTCTATGTGTTGGAGAACACTGGATTCTTTTGAGGGTTAGTTGTTGGAGATGATGGATTCGAGAAGAATTGCTCTTGTATTTCTATTATTTTTTACATTTTATGTTCAAGGAAAGCCCACAAAAACACCTGCAGGTAATGGATATTATCACTGGGGGTTTATCTTACTGAATGGTGGCTGAATATTGTATTTATCCTTACATGATTACGGGTCATAGAGGCAAACCTGGCTGGTATCTCTGTGGCTTGGAGCTCAGGTTATAGGACAGTGGGCTGTGTGCGGCATTGTAGCTTAGCCCCATTTAATTTGATGGCGCTGAACTGCAATACCGTACACAACCCCTGGACAAGAGGGAGGATATTTCAGAAAGAAAGCTGCAAGGTTTCTAATCTCATACAATGGCCTTAAATGATGACATTTTGTCTGTAGCCACCACTAGTGGGCACTTACTAAATACTGACTTATTGTTATCTTCTGTCTCCCCGTGTCCCCATTTTGGGGTTCAGCTGCCGCTATCATTGATTTAATGTCTTTATTTTCCTTCATTTTTTCATGGACAGTGACTTTCCCAGGATCAGGGAGGACAACCCCCGGTCCGGACAGCGCCGGTGCAAATAACAGTGAGTAGACAATTCCTTCCTCTCCTAATTCTACTCTCATCATCCTCTACCAAGCCCTGACTGTAGTGGAGAACAGCGACTAAGCTGCTCCTTTGAGGGATCGGTCCTATAAAATGATGCTGGAACATATAATGATGTGCCCCTTATCCAGACGTTACCAGCCCACAGTCCAGCAATTACCCCTCCATGCCCAGCCAAGCTGCCAGTGCCTACCTGCTGATGTCCTCATAAAGGTCACTGCTGGCATCAGGAGGATCTAGAGATGTTGGATAATGTCTTGTAGAATATGTTCTCTATGATAACAATTAATAACGAGCATCTTGTGTCTTTATTACCAGTCATGTACCGCGTTGTCCTGCCACTAGTAGTATTCCTATTGGTCGCCGCCGTGATTATTATCTTTTGCTGGTGAGTTTCCAATTTTCTTCTACTCTACACATCACATTATTTTCTATACACTGTACTGTCTGACCTACAGGGGGCGCAGTAACTACTGCAGCCAGGTTATAATACAGGGGCCGGATGGGGCAGGGATATAATCAGGTAACCGCTTGTCCCCCCTTTCCCGATGCTGTATTATGATATAATATAGACTATGGCACTATATCCTTCCTGCCTGTTATATACTGCAGCTTTATATCTCACCCCCTATAGTGGGGGAGGGGGGTCATGGGTATATTTTGATGGGGAACTAAAGATTGTCATCTGTACCGACCTATGTCAGGACATTTCTCTGTCTCACAGTTACAAGTACAAGGCCTGGCGCCGGCGTGAACAAAAACAGGCAGCTGATCTAGAGATGGTTCGAGTGGAGAAGCCAGGTAATAATTTCTATATAATAACATATATAAGCGGGGTACAGGCAGAGCTTAGGGTTACCTCTCATATCTGCTCATCACACACTTTGGGGTCCTTCTATTACTCAGAATTTTGCAGAATTCAGAGATGAGACAGCTCATGTCTGCTGATTAGCTGCATCACTATATTACTGCATTGCTCATAATATTAAAAGGATAGATTCTGTTATATCTACTACCTACTGATGGTTTCCTTCTCATTTTGTAGTTGTTCAAAAACCTGTAGTGCAAATTAAGAAGAAAAAAAACATCAGACCTCCCATGGATAACATCAAGAAAGTAAAACCAATTATTGAACGAATAAAAGCTGCCAAAAAAGCGGAGGACAAGATCATTAGAATAACATCTAAAACAGAGGAGGAGACGATCATGAAGGTAACATCCAAAACAGAGGAGGAGATCACGAAGAGAACATCCCGCCTGAAACGGTTCCGTAAATGGATAAAAAAAAGTACCCAGAAGAAGAACACGGGGAAAGAAAAGGAGCGCACTAACCATCTCTGCAAATATATGACCACCTGCTGCAGTTGTCGGTCCATGGACTAAATGGAGTTAACTTATTACCATCATGCCCATTAGTTTTAAAGCCCTGAAACACCATCTACAGTGGCCATATCTGTCTGTCCCTCTGTTTGTCTGTCTGTCTATATGTATGTCTGTCTTTCCCCCTGTCTGTCTGTCTATCTATCGTAGAATACATAGGTAGATTGAAGACACCTGGAGGGGGTGTACATCTCATCTACATTTTTTTTAATGTAGGTGAGATGAAAAATCCAGGAAAGTTGGGTTTCCTCAGTAAATTTTCTTTGCTGAGGACTTTAGTAACTTTGTTTTCCGGGCCTGCATTTTTTTGGAATGGCAGGTAGGTTGGAAGTGGGACCTGTCATTCCCTCCCCCTCCAGTACATCCCCCCCCTCCCCCACCAATTAGCCCAGGTGATGTTGTTACTGGGGCATAAAACTGTTGACAAGTCCAGTCAAGGTCTGAGTCTAGGAAGGCACAGTAGCCGCAGTGGAACGTCTGTGCTCTGAATACTGTTATGTGTAAACTGATCTCTATGTGATGTAACTGTTTTGTTGCTGGACTAAATAAATCCAAGTTGTATTTTTAACCTCTGAAGCCTCTGAATGTTGTCATTGCTAACCCCCATCCCATATATACCGATCCCGACAATATCTACGCCATTAGTTGGAATGATCCACCTGGAATCAGTGACTGGCTCTGTTACTTAGTCCATACAAGCAGTACAGCAGGATCTACTGACATGAATAAGAGATCTGCTACTAGCATTGTTCCAGCTGGTTCTAGAGCCCAGAAAATAAGCTGTACAGAGGACCACTGCCTCAGACCTTAAAGGGGTTTTCCAGCGTTAACCCCCTTTATAATTTGGCTCTGGAATATGGCATATATAAAACAAGAAACGCACTTATCTGCTCCCTTCTGCTCACTTCCAGTATTAAGGCTCCATTCATGTGTGCATATACCGATCCCTCCTGATATAGACATGTGACCACTGCAGCCAATCATAGGCTGTCACATGCTTGTATAGAGATGTGCCAAGAAGCAAAGACCGGCGGAGAATCCAGGAAGCATGGGAACTGGGATATTACTCACTCCATATGTAAGTATTACTTTGTGCATTTTTCAAGCATTCTAAGTGGTTTTTAAATAACTAAACATCTCCAGGGACACAATATTACACGTATGTTCCAGAGTGGGCATTTCTGGAATGTATTGTGGAAGATGCTGGGGAGAATGGGACTTGACTTATCAATGGAGAGTGAAATATTGGGAGGCATGGTGACTCCATGGCTGGTATGTGTGATTTACAGGATGTTTTTGCTCCTGTTGCAGGCTGTGAATATATTATATATCTGCAGGGTGTATAAGCCTATTATAGCTGATTCCGTGTCACAGTAGCATGTAGAGCAGTGGTCTCCAAACAGAGCCACGTGTGACTTTCAAATCATGGTTGAACGATTAGCTGTAGAAGCCTTAAATTATGACCATAAGCAGCGGCTACATTATTTGCAGCCATATCCTAACCCCCAATAACATATTCTGTCCCAGTTTATTAAATGGGCTGTTCAGCTTTGGAGGCCTTTCTATCAGTAACCTCCTCTTCACCCCCACGTAACCTGGACCTGCAGAGGGAAGTGTACTTACCTGCTCCCCACTGGGTTTCGGCTCCTTTGGTTCCGTCAATGCCTTGTTGCTGTCTCCGTATGTCAACATCCAATTTGATTCAGGTCATGTGGGTCACGTGACATGTCACCCATGGGTCACGTGACATGACACATGGGGGTTACGTCGCTGATGTTCAGTAATGTGAAGATTCTTTCAGAACTTTTTTTTTATTATTAAAAAAAAAACGAGTTCTCGTCTTTTCACCCAGAACACATTTGATTTTGCACAAAATGGGAACATATTCATATCTTGGCTATATCTGCTTTATTTGGACCCCATAGATTGAAATGGGAATCCTAGAGCATCACAGTGAAAACCCACAGACTTCACTGGGAGTGTTTGTTCGGCATGAGGGACCAAAGCAGTGCAAGTCTATAAGGTTTTTTCCATTGATCCATGGTCAGTAGAAAAACAAGGATGTGTGAATAGACACAAAAAAATTATGGATACTGTGACAAAACCCCTGTTTTAGGTATGTCTAGACTCGTCTGCTGTTCATGTAGTTAACCCTATTTCGCCCCTTAAATGTTCACAAACCACCTCATCTGCCTGTGACGCAGTTAGCGTACACAATGGACATTAGCGAACACAACGGATATTGCCTATGATACATTTAGCAAACACAATTTGTCTGGGTCATTGACCGCATGGAACTACACAATTTTTCTGGGTCATTGACCGCATGGAACTATGTCCAGCCCCTTTATCCAATTATCTCCAGGATAGAGAGGAGAGATTTTACTGCTCATGTGGGAGTGTGTTATATCTTACTGTATATTGATTGGTCACTGTATTTTGTGTGCCTGTTCCCCACAAGGGCCCCGTGAGAGTAACCCTTGCTGGAGGACGATCAGATCAGCGTGGGTCCGACTGTTTGAGGAGAAGGCAGCACACATATGAAAGCTGTTTTCTCTGCTCTGTTTACCGGCTTGTTGCAGAAATTTCAGTGGTGAGCAGGCAAACAGAGTAGAGAAGGCAGTGGTGGTACGAAATAACAAAAAACGGACAACCCCTACTTGGAAAACATTAAATGCAGCGCTACAGAACATACAGGAGAATACAGCCCCACATATGTACCTCTTACATCCAGTGATGTCTCCTCTAATGTAGATATTCTCATCCTCATCTTTTCCTGTCAGACCAGACCGCCATGATGATTTATTATTTCAACCGCGTCTCGTCTCTGAAGAGTTTAACAAAGCGACATCTTAGTTTCCTACTTTTCCATCATCTTCCTCATCTTCTGAACACCCCATCCTGCCTCCACCAATACTATCCTGCAGAAACAGTCGCCATGAAAATACTAGTACAACACACATATTGCGCCAGTACAAAAAATACCCCCTTACCTTTCAGATCAGACCCCCATTTCAGACCTCAGATGAGACTCCCATTAGACCTCCAGATCCCCATATCAGACCCCTATTAAAACTTAGACCAGACTTCCATACCCCCCATTAGACTTCCAGACCCCCATATTAGACCTCAGACTAGACCTCTAGACCCCCAATCAGACCCCCATTAAAACTCCAAGTCCCCATATCAGACCTCAGAGCAGACCTCCAGACCCCCATTAGACCTAAGACCAGACCTCCAGACCCCCATTAGACTTCCAGACCCCCCAATCATACCCCTATTAGACTCTCAGACCCCCATTAAACCTCCAGAACCCAATGTTAGACCTTAGACTAGACCTCCAGACCAAAGAATTCAATTGTTGAGTTTCCCTTTCTTCTCCTTTTGGTCCAGACCATCATGTGCAGATGTCTTTGGTCAGGAGTGTGCCACCTCCTCTGCTATATAAGAAGACACCAGGATTAATAGATGGCACAACTATAGATGGGACGATTACAGATTTTACATTAGAGACCAGGAGACCAGGTTAAACCTCTGACTTCACTGATTGCTTCTGCAGTCAATCCCCACCCGCTATAACACACTTTCACACTGCCATCCTGGAGCGTTTTCTAATACGGTGCCCACTTCGGCACCAAAAATACTGTACTGCCAAGATAAAAGTACAAGAAGAAGCAGCTACAGAACTAGAAAATGATGGGGCCTAATACAGACTTTAGACATCAAACCTCAGACCAGATCCCACCCCAAGTTAGCCCCGAATTAATGTGGCTATCTAAAAAGAGCCATCCGAAATGAAAGGTGGAATCTGATTGGTTGCTATGGGCAACTAAGCCAGTTCTACTTTACACTAGTTTGATAAATAACCCCTTATATTCTTATGACTTTATTAAAGGTTTACCAAAAGCGGCATTCCCCTTTAAACATCACTGCTCTATAAACGGTTCTTTATTCAGACTAGATCTCTGATGACATCAGCAGTAGCAAGAAGCCCCGCCCCCTTAGAATACTGAAGCTGTGTGACATCACAATGCTGTGTCCAGGCTTCTATGTGTTGGAGAACACTGGATTCTTTTGAGGGTTAGTTGTTGGAGATGATGGATTCGAGAAGAATTGCTCTTGTATTTCTATTATTTTTTACATTTTATGTTCAAGGAAAGCCCACAAAAACACCTGCAGGTAATGGCTATTATCACTGGGGGTTTATCTTACTGAATGGTGGCTGAATATTGTATTTATCCTTACATGATCACGGGTCATAGAGGCAAACCTGGCTGGTATCTCTGTGGCTTGGAGCTCAGGTTATAGGACAGTGGGCTGTGTGCGGCATTGTAGCTGAGCCCCATTTAATTTGATGGCGCTGAACTGCAATACCGTACACAACCCCTGGACAAGAGGGAGGATATTTCAGAAAGAAAGCTGCAAGGTTTCTAATCTCATACAATGGCCTTAAATGATGACATTTTTTTCTGTAGCCACCACTAGTGGGCACTTACTAAATACTGACTTATTGTTATCTTCTGTCTCCCCGTGTCCCCATTTTGGGGTTCAGCTGCCGCTATCATTGATTTAATGTCTTTATTTTCCTTCATTTTTTCATGGACAGTGACTTTCCCAGGATCAGGGAGGACAACCCCCGGTCCGGACAGCGCCGGTGCAAATAACAGTGAGTAGACAATTCCTTCCTCTCCTAATTCTACTCTCATCATCCTCTACCAAGCCCTGACTGTAGTGGAGAACAGCGACTAAGCTGCTCCTTTGAGGGATCGGTCCTATAAAATGATGCTGGAACATATAATGATGTGCCCCTTATCCAGACGTTACCAGCCCACAGTCCAGCAATTACCCCTCCATGCCCAGCCAAGCTGCCAGTGCCTACCTGCTGATGTCCTCATAAAGGTCACTGCTGGCATCAGGAGGATCTAGAGATGTTGGATAATGTCTTGTAGAATATGTTCTCTATGATAACAATTAATAACGAGCATCTTGTGTCTTTATTACCAGTCATGTACCGCGTTGTCCTGCCGCTAGTAGTATTCCTATTGGTCGCCGCCGTGATTATTATCTTTTGCTGGTGAGTTTCCAATTTTCTTCTACTCTACACATCACATTATTTTCTATACACTGTACTGTCTGACCTACAGGGGGCGCAGTAACTACTGCAGCCAGGTTATAATACAGGGGCCGGATGGGGCAGGGATATAATCAGGTAACCGCTTGTCCCCTTCTTTCCCGATGCTGTATTATGATATAATATAGATTATGGCACTATATCCTTCCTGCCTGTTATATACTGCAGCTTTATATCTCACCCCCTGTAGTGGGGGAGGGGGGTCATGGGTATATTTTGATGGGGAACTAAAGATTGTCATCTGTACCGACTTATGTCAGGACATTTCTCTGTCTCACAGTTACAAGTACAAGGCCTGGCGCCGGCGTGAACAAAAACAGGCAGCTGATCTAGAGATGGTTCGAGTGGAGAAGCCAGGTAATAATTTCTATATAATAACATATATAAGCGGGGTACAGGCAGAGCTTAGGGTTACCTCTCATATCTGCTCATCACACACTTTGGGGACCTTCGATTACTCAGAATTTTGCAGAATTCAGAGATGAGACAGCTCATGTCTGCTGATTAGCTGCATCACTATATTACTGCATTGCTCATAATATTAAAAGGATAGATTCTGTTATATCTACTACCTACTGATGGTTTCCTTCTCATTTTGTAGTTGTTCAAAAACCTGTAGTGCAAATTAAGAAGAAAAAAAACATCAGACCTCCCATGGATAACATCAAGAAAGTAAAACCAATTATTGAACGAATAAAAGCTGCCAAAAAAGCGGAGGACAAGATCATTAGAATAACATCTAAAACAGAGGAGGAGACGATCATGAAGGTAACATCCAAAACAGAGGAGGAGATCACGAAGAGAACATCCCGCCTGAAACGGTTCCGTAAATGGATAAAAAAAAGTACCCAGAAGAAGAACACGGGGAAAGAAAAGGAGCGCACTAACCATCTCTGCAAATATATGACCACCTGCTGCAGTTGTCGGTCCATGGACTAAATGGAGTTAACTTATTACCATCATGCCCATTAGTTTTAAAGCCCTGAAACACCATCTACAGTGGCCATATCTGTCTGTCCCTCTGTTTGTCTGTCTGTCTATATGTATGTCTGTCTTTCCCCCTGTCTGTCTGTCTATCTATCGTAGAATACATAGGTAGATTGAAGACACCTGGAGGGGGTGTACATCTCATCTACATTTTTTTAATGTAGGTGAGATGAAAAATCCAGGAAAGTTGGGTTTCCTCAGTAAATTTTCTTTGCTGAGGACTTTAGTAACTTTGTTTTCCGGGCCTGCATTTTTTTGGAATGGCAGGTAGGTTGGAAGTGGGACCTGTCATTCCCTCCCCCTCCAGTACATCCCCCCCCCTCCCCCACCAATTAGCCCAGGTGATGTTGTTACTGGGGCATAAAACTGTTGACAAGTCCAGTCAAGGTCTGAGTCTAGGAAGGCACAGTAGCCGCAGTGGAACGTCTGTGCTCTGAATACTGTTATGTGTAAACTGATCTCTATGTGATGTAACTGTTTTGTTGCTGGACTAAATAAATCCAAGTTGTATTTTTAACCTCTGAAGCCTCTGAATGTTGTCATTGCTAACCCCCATCCCATATATACCGATCCCGACAATATCTACGCCATTAGTTGGAATGATCCACCTGGAATCAGTGACTGGCTCTGTTACTTAGTCCATACAAGCAGTACAGCAGGATCTACTGACATGAATAAGAGATCTGCTACTAGCATTGTTCCAGCTGGTTCTAGAGCCCAGAAAAGAAGCTGTACAGAGGACCACAGCCTCAGACCTTAAAGGGGTTTTCCAGCGTTAACCCCCTTTATAATTTGGCTCTGGAATATGGCATATATAAAACAAGAAACGCACTTATCTGCTCCCTTCTGCTCACTTCCAGTATTAAGGCTCCATTCATGTGTGCATATACCGATCCCTCCTGATATAGACATGTGACCACTGCAGCCAATCATAGGCTGTCACATGCTTGTATAGAGATGTGCCAAGAAGCAAAGACCGGCGGAGAATCCAGGAAGCATGGGAACTGGGATATTACTCACTCCATATGTAAGTATTACTTTGTGCATTTTTCAAGCATTCTAAGTGGTTTTTAAATAACTAAACATCTCCAGGGACACAATATTACACGTATGTTCCAGAGTGGGCATTTCTGGAATGTATTGTGGAAGATGCTGGGGAGAATGGGACTTGACTTATCAATGGAGAGTGAAATATTGGGAGGCATGGTGACTCCATGGCTGGTATGTGTGATTTACAGGATGTTTTTGCTCCTGTTGCAGGCTGTGAATATATTATATATCTGCAGGGTGTATAAGCCTATTATAGCTGATTCCGTGTCACAGTAGCATGTAGAGCAGTGGTCTCCAAACAGAGCCACGTGTGACTTTCAAATCATGGTTGAACGATTAGCTGTAGAAGCCTTAAATTATGACCATAAGCAGCGGCTACATTATTTGCAGCCATATCCTAACCCCCAATAACATATTCTGTCCCAGTTTATTAAATGGGCTGTTCAGCTTTGGAGGCCTTTCTATCAGTAACCTCCTCTTCACCCCCACGTAACCTGGACCTGCAGAGGGAAGTGTACTTACCTGCTCCCCACTGGGTTTCGGCTCCTTTGGTTCCGTCAATGCCTTGTTGCTGTCTCCGTATGTCAACATCCAATTTGATTCAGGTCATGTGACATGACACATGGGGGTCACGTCGCTGATGTTCAGTAATGTGAAGATTCTTTCAGAACTTTTTTTTTATTATTAAAAAAAAAACGAGTTCTCGTCTTTTCACCCAGAACACATTTGATTTTGCACAAAATGGGAACATATTCATATCTTGGCTATATCTGCTTTATTTGGACCCCATAGATTGAAATAGGAATCCTAGAGCATCACAGTGAAAACCCACAGACTTCACTGGGAGTGTTTGTTCGGCATGAGGGACCAAAGCAGTGCAAGTCTATAAGGTTTTTTCCATTGATCCATGGTCAGTAGAAAAACAAGGATGTGTGAATAGACACAAAAAAATTATGGATACTGTGACAAAACCCCTGTTTTAGGTATGTCTAGACTCGTCTGCTGTTCATGTAGTTAACCCTATTTCGCCCCTTAAATGTTCACAAACCACCTCATCTGCCTGTGACGCAGTTAGCGTACACAATGGACATTAGCGAACACAATGGATATTGCCTATGATACATTTAGCAAACACAATTTGTCTGGGTCATTGACCGCATGGAACTACACAATTTTTCTGGGTCATTGACCGCATGGAACTATGTCCAGCCCCTTTATCCAATTATCTCCAGGATAGAGAGGAGAGATTTTACTGCTCATGTGGGAGTGTGTTATATCTTACTGTATATTGATTGGTCACTGTATTTTGTGTGCCTGTTCCCCACAAGGGCCCCGTGAGAGTAACCCTTGCTGGAGGACGATCAGATCAGCGTGGGTCCGACTGTTTGAGGAGAAGGCAGCACACATAGGAGAGCTGTTTTCTCTGCTCTGTTTACCGGCTTGTTGCAGAAATTTCAGTGGTGAGCAGGCAAACAGAGTAGAGAAGGCAGTGGTGGTACGAAATAACAAAAAACGGACAACCCCTACTTGGAAAACATTACATGCAGCGCTACAGAACATACAGGAGAATACAGCCCCACATATGTACCTCTTACATCCAGTGATGTCTCCTCTAATGTAGATATTCTCATCCTCATCTTTTCCTGTCAGACCAGACCGCCATGATGATTTATTATTTCAACCGCGTCTCGTCTCTGAAGAGTTTAACAAAGCGACATCTTAGTTTCCTACTTTTCCATCATCTTCCTCATCTTCTGAACACCCCATCCTGCCTCCACCAATACTATCCTGCAGAAACAGTCGCCATGAAAATACTAGTACAACACACATATTGCGCCAGTACAAAAAATACCCCCTTACCTTTCAGATCAGACCCCCATTTCAGACCTCAGATGAGACCCCCATTAGACCTCCAGATCCCCATATCAGACCCCTATTAAAACTTAGACCAGACCTCCATACCCCCCATTAGACCTCCAGACCCCCATATTAGACCTCAGACTAGACCTCTAGACCCCCAATCAGACCCCCATTAAAACTCCAAGTCCCCATATCAGACCTCAGAGCAGACCTCCAGACCCCCATTAGACCTAAGACCAGACCTCCAGACCCCCATTAGACTTCCAGACCCCCCAATCATACCCCTATTAGACTCTCAGACCCCCATTAAACCTCCAGAACCCAATGTTAGACCTTAGACTAGACCTCCAGACCAAAGAATTCAATTGTTGAGTTTCCCTTTCTTCTCCTTTTGGTCCAGACCATCATGTGCAGATGTCTTTGGTCAGGAGTGTGCCACCTCCTCTGCTATATAAGAAGACACCAGGATTAATAGATGGCACAACTATAGATGGGACGATTACAGATTTTACATTAGAGACCAGGAGACCAGGTTAAACCTCTGACTTCACTGATTGCTTCTGCAGTCAATCCCCACCCGCTATAACACACTTTCACACTGCCATCCTGGAGCGTTTTCTAATACGGTGCCCACTTCGGCACCAAAAATACTGTACTGCCAAGATAAAAGTACAAGAAGAAGCAGCTACAGAACTAGAAAATGATGGGGCCTAATACAGACTTTAGACATCAAACCTCAGACCAGATCCCACCCCAAGTTAGCCCCGAATTAATGTGGCTATCTAAAAGGAGCCGTCCAAAATGAAAGGTGGAATCTGATTGGTTGCTATGGGCAACTAAGCCAGTTCTACTTTACACTAGTTTGATAAATAACCCCTTATATTCTTATGACTTTATTAAAGGTTTACCAAAAGCGGCATTCCCCTTTAAACATCACTGCTCTATAAACAGTTCTTTATTCAGACTAGATCTCTGATGACATCAGCAGTAGCAAGAAGCCCCGCCCCCTTAGAATACTGAAGCTGTGTGACATCACAATGCTGTGTCCAGGCTTCTATGTGTTGGAGAACACTGGATTCTTTTGAGGGTTAGTTGTTGGAGATGATGGATTCGAGAAGAATTGCTCTTGTATTTCTATTATTTTTTACATTTTATGTTCAAGGAAAGCCCACAAAAACACCTGCAGGTAATGGATATT